>NW_010230166.1:16968-22956 GCF_000690775.1 Eurypyga helias | reverse complement strand
TAAAGATGGAACTAGGGTACAAATACAAGTAGATCAAGCTTTAGTCCTTCTGCTGTTTATGAGAACAATGTTCAACCCCTCAGCAGCAAGGCTTTACTTCAAAAATTTCAAGGTATTTTGAAGTTCAGAATCTTCAGATGCTTTGCCTTGTCTTTTAGTTTATCGTTGCTTTCTTGCAATTTTACCCATTGCTTTGGATAAGATCCTTTAGTTTTGTGTGCTTGAGAACCACAAAAGTTGGGCTGAACAAGATTAAGAGTCAATGGACTGCTGTTTGATTATAGTAAACATTCTCCTTACATGCTTTTATGCATTTTTGAATGGTTATTTAAGAAAATCATACTGTTTACTTGATAAAACTTAGTTAATTGTACTATTTTTCTCAGTTGCTTGTGTTGTGATACTATGGGAGAAGAGTGGGAAGTGCGTATGTAAGGGCTGTTACACTTTCCCCTTAGTCTCACAAACTTGGACGATTTCTTGAAATATTCTTAGACTCCTCCTTAGCCTACAGCCAGGCTTGCTGCTGCAGGTTGTGCTGCTAACGTAACGTGTATTTGCAGGTACGTGGAAAAATTGCTACTACTAACACTAGTACCTACTACCATGGTACCAGCAACTTCCCTCTCTTCTCTTGCCCTTCTTGTTTTTCCCCTCTCTGCAGAGCTGCTTGCTTTGGAAGGTCTAACTGATAAAGAAAAACCCAAACCCAACCAACCAACCAAAAAAACCACCAAGCTAAAAAAATAAAATTTATGGAGGGGGTGCGCACCTCTGACACTGGAAGATACGAGGTGGGAGGAGTTAACAGCGACTTGAGTAGATGTGTCCTCTTAGTCTTGGCACAAGTACTGGAGGAAGAAAAGCCGTAATAGGACTAGGCAAGGAGAGCCTGTGAAGTGACCTCGTCTATACCTAAAACAGAGTTTGGAAATCACTTTTCTTTGACAGAAGTTCAGAAGGGAACTTCTGTGGTGTGTTTCAGACAGATGTTACTTTTCTGTTAATTTCTGTCTGGTTTTTTGACTGGAGTTAGGTTTCTTGTAATTACGTAACTGTTTGAATATTGCTCAACTAGCCGTGTAAAGAAAGTACGACCTTGTACGAGTATGTTTTAGGACTAACCACAGTTATACCTGCATGTAGGGATCCTGTTGGACAGAATTATCTTCTCCAGTTTTATCTTATATAGTTATTTTTGTGGGGACCTTTTTAGGAGAATTCTGAGAGAGACGGGTGTTACTGTGCTTGAAAATTATATGTACGTGAGTGTAATGTCATGTGGGTGTATATATAAAAAATAGTATGCTGAAAGCGGGAAAAAGTTGGGGAATCTCCAAGCCAGATGTCGAAGATGGACTTCTTAAGCTGGATTGATACCCAAATCATCTCTCTATATTTACTTTTATTTGATGCTCCTTACTTCAATACTGCAATTTCTGTTTTGTTTGGAGAGAGGGAAACCCTTATGGGTATTTTAAAAACTATTTTTTGCTGAAGTTAATTGTTTTTTATTTGTTTCCAGGAAATGGCTCTTGAAGTGAAATGAGGCTGAATAAAACACATAAATGAAGCAGAAGCTGCTCTGCATGTGTTAGGGCTGTATCACCACCACAAGCACTGCTGATCAGTCAGACTTGGTAACTTGTCATAATGAAGAAAATTAGTCTCAAAACAATTCGCAAGTCCTTTAACTTAAATAAAAGTAAAGATGAAAGCGACTTTGTAGTGTTTCAGCAGCCATCGTTAAGTGAATTTGGAAAAGATGACTCCTTGTTTGGCAGCTGCTATGGTAAAGATTTGGCTGGCTGTGAAGTCAATAGTGAAGATGAAAAAGGAGGCAAAAATAGATCAAAAAGTGAAAGCTTAATGGGTACGTTAAAAAGGAGGCTTTCAGCAAAACAAAAACAGAAAGGCAAAGGCAGCACACCATCTGTAAGCTCTGCAGATGATGACACCTTTTCTTCCTCATCTGCTCCAATAACCTTCAAAGATGTGCGAGCTCAAAGACCTCTGAGATCCACTTCCCTCCGTAATCACCATTACAGTCCAACTCCGTGGCCCCTTCGACCTACAAATTCGGAAGAGACTTGCATCAAAATGGAAGTGAAAGTCAAGGCCTTGGTCCATTCCTCTAATCCAAGCCCAGCACTGAATGGCGTTCGAAAGGACTTCCATGACTTGCAGTCAGACAGTGTGTTCCAGGAACAAAACAATGCGTTAAAAAACACGGAATCTCAGAACGGGGACTTGCATCTTCATATTGATGAACATGTGCCTGTAGTTATTGGATTAATGCCTCAGGACTACATTCAGTATACTGTGCCTTTAGATGAGGGAATGTATCCTTTGGAAGGATCACATAGTTACTGTCTGGATAGTTCCTCACCCATGGAAGTTTCAACTGTTTCTTCTCAAGTGGGGGGAAATGCTTTCCATGAAGAAGAGAGCCAAGTGGATCAGGATGTAGTCGTTGCACCGGATATCTTTGTGGACCAGACGGTGAATGGTTTGTTGATTGGTACCACAGGAGTCATGTTGCAAAGCCCAAGAGTTAATCACAGTGATGTCCCTCCACTCTCACCTTTGCTACCTCCAATGCAGAATAATCAAATCCAAAGGAACTTCAGCGGATTGAATGGCACAGATGCCCACGTGGCTGAAAGTATGCGCTGCCATTTGAATTTTGATCCCAACACTGCCCCTGGAGTTGGAAGAGTTTATGATTCTGTACAGAACAGTGGTCCTATGGTTGTGACAAGTCTCACGGAAGAACTGAAAAAACTTGCAAAACAAGGATGGTACTGGGGCCCCATTACACGTTGGGAGGCAGAGGGAAAATTAGCTAATGTGCCTGATGGCTCGTTTCTCGTTCGAGATAGTTCTGATGACCGTTATCTTTTAAGTTTGAGTTTTCGTTCCCATGGAAAAACTCTTCATACTAGAATCGAACACTCAAATGGTAGGTTTAGCTTTTATGAACAACCAGATGTGGAGGGACATACATCCATAGTGGACTTAATTGAACATTCAATCAGGGACTCTGAAAATGGAGCTTTCTGCTATTCGAGATCCCGACTGCCGGGATCAGCAACTTACCCAGTCAGACTGACAAATCCAGTGTCTCGGTTTATGCAGGTGCGTTCATTACAATACCTGTGTCGTTTTGTAATACGTCAGTACACCAGAATAGACCTGATTCAGAAACTGCCTTTGCCAAACAAAATGAAGGATTATTTACAGGAAAAGCACTACTGAAAGCTTATGGGAATCTTGCATCTTGCACTTTGGGAACAACAACAACAAAAAGAGATTGAATTACAGTTTACAGACTTTCATTGTTATCAAAATCTTTTGCTGCCATAAAAATATTTCATTTTTGTGTGTAAAAGTAATGCATTTGGATTTATGTTTGTTTTGGGGTTTTTTGTGTATTTTGGGGGGCTTTTTTTTGTTTGTTTTGGAAGAATGATCTCAAGTTTATTTTTAGAAGTGTGAAATAGCTATCTTTCATCAATGTGCAGATTAATCACAATGTGAATGATCAAATTCTCCTTAATTTCCCCCAAGTCCTTTGCTGCTATCCACTGTGATTTTTATGCATTGAAAGCACATTTCATGTGTATTCAACCATAAGCAAAAGTCAAATGAAACTTGTTGAATGGAATTTTTTTTTTTCCTTTAAAGTAGCCTGTTTGAAAGATATGATCGTGGATAAAAAACGTATTTGTATTCTAAATTACAGAATTTACATCTATGTTAAAAACAATTTCCTAGTATCCTAATTATAAATTTCTATAGAGATATGCCCTAATGTAGAACTTGCAGACGGAGCTGTGTGATAAGAACACATTTATGCAGCATATCTTTGGGAAAAAATCCGCCTTTTTGCTAAGCCTTGTACTGTCTGTACACTATTTTGTGTTTGAGAAGGTTGGTTCAGCTGCCTTCTTGTCTCAGTATTCTGTCATTCTAAAAATGGCCTTTAAAGAAAAAAAAGTTGTCTGTGAAAGTTGATGTCTAGTACCTATATGGAAATTGCGGTATTGGGGTCTTGTCAAATATTCCTTTTTAAAATCATGCCATCAGTTAAATAAATGAAACCCTACCAAGTCTCCTCTTCTGTCCTTTTCTTTGGTTCAGCTGCCTTCTTGTCTCAGTATTCTGTCATTCTAAAAATGGCCTTTAAAGAAAAAAAAGTTGTCTGTGAAAGTTGATGTCTAGTACCTATATGGAAATTGCGGTATTGGGGTCTTGTCAAATATTCCTTTTTAAAATCATGCCATCAGTTAAATAAATGAAACCCTACCAGGTCTCCTCTTCTGTCCTTTTCACTCCTACCCCCTCTTGGGGGGTGGGGAGGATGGGGAAATTTCCTCAATTTATAGGAAGACTCTAGTAATTGTTATGGGAACATAAATTGATAAGCCATTTTAGGGATGGGGTAAAACTTCTGATAGGATAATTTCTACAATATATATTCAAACTACTTGAAATTTTATCATTTTCTGTGTTTTTTTCACTTGAGAAATGCAGTAATACACTAATGTCCTTCAGATAGTTTTCCCCTTTTTTTGGATATTGTTTGGAGAGGAAGGAACAGGACGGATAACATTTTGGATGGAAGATGCCTAAAATGCATTTCCAATGCTCTTTTCTCATAGCCTTTCAAATTATGGGGAAAAGAGCTTTGGATATGCATTGACCACAGAAAATGTTTCAGTTTACTGTCATGAAATGTGTTTTGACATATGAAATATTGAATCAATTAAGTAAATGTTTATGGTATCTGTCAAAGATTCTGGCATTTGAAAAGCTTACAGTTATTCTAACTCTGTGGGGAACAAAAAGACTTTCAGTGGGGAGTGCAGATTCTACACTGTAATATTTATGTCATGCAAGGTTAATCCATGGCATTTTCCTGTTTTGTTTCAGGTTGTGTTCCCCCTCCCCCCACCATGATTCTGTCCCTTTTATAAGCTATTTGTTAAAGGGATCATGGCTGACTTGGGAGGGAGGCTTGCTTTGCCTGCCTCTCACCCACTGTTTTCTGTTTTAGAATGTCATCTTCCACATCTCTGGTAGGAGTTGCTAGTCAGTAAACATCAGCTTAGAAAAGGCTGTTCATCTTTGTACAGTTTTCTTGTTTAGGTCATTTTCTTCTTGTTTATTCTAGCCTTTTGTCCCCTGAAATGAGTCTTTAGTAATGAATACAGTATTGCTGCAAGGTGGTGCAATAGCACTACATCTTGGGTTGCCTGAATTGATAGACTAAATTTATATTTTTTTAATTTATTTTTTGACCATAATGTTTAACTGAAAAATAAAAAAAGAAAATCAAAGGTAGATAAAGGCTGCCTTTGCTTTTAAGGGAGGGAGAATAAGGATTTCTTCCTTAGTCTAATAAAGTTTTAAACATAAAAATCTAGAGCAGTCTATGTGCATAATTTGTTGGCTCTGCCACTGAGATACACGTATGCAAGTGTGAATTCTGTTTTCTTTTTTTCCTCTACTGACTCCCCGCCCCCCTCTCTGAATCAGGATCACTAACTTTATTCAAAAAGGCACAATAACCTATTGTATGGTACAGTGTTCTGATTCTGTCTGTGGGGAGGAAAAAGAAAATCATTTTTATGGATTTTAGATGCATACTTTTGTAAGAAAACCTCTGGTGTTTTCTTCACTTTAAAAATTCTTTCCCCGTACAAGCTAGAGGGCCTGTGCATTCTATTGAAACTTTGAAAGATTATAGTATATTAAGTATTTTCTTTGCCATTTAATACCACTATTGAATGCATTAGACATGTTTATACTGTGCCACGTGCATTAATTTAGCAGTCATTGCATTGAAACTTTAAATAGTTGAAGCTATAATATGCTGGTCTTATTGCTGAATTGAAAAACATGTAAGAACACACATGCTAAATCTCTCGCCCATGCCTTTATAAATTTTGGGTTGTTCACTCATGCATGTTGATGCCTTCCCAC
>NW_010230166.1:0-16957 GCF_000690775.1 Eurypyga helias | reverse complement strand
CCCCAAACCCTCAAAACCCACTTTCATTCAGCTTTCCAGTTTTTGAATTGCTTTCCTTGCTGCGTTCATCATCTGCAAACTTCATCATGTTGAATTAACTCTGTCATTTCTATCCCCCCCTGCCAATAAAACTTCCATGAAAGGAACAAAGTGGTTGCAACCTAGGATGTGAAAACCATACAGCACTTTGATTCTAAATAAAAAATTATGGTGATATTTCTACTAAGCTCAAAATACTTTAAATCAGTAGTAAGTAGACACAAATACTGATTTTTACAGGGTTCATTAATCAGAAACTCACAGTATTTTTTTCCTGAGGTAACAGGCCAGCCAGGAGAAAGAGCCCAGAAAAATTACTTTGAAAACAAAGATACTTACAATTTCTTATAATAAAGATTAATATAAAAGAATCAGTAACATTTAGTTATGAGACGATTCAGAAGTACTCAGAGTAACCACAAAAAATGTGTTAACTTCTGCATCATGAAAATTAGAGGAACAAAGTGTCCTTGACAAATAAAAGGAAAATGATTGAGGGTATTTTGGGGGCCTTTGGAAGTAGATACATTAGGAATAAAAGCTAACTGACTATGATCCTTGTAGAGCAGAATTATGGCTATTTATTCAGCACAACAGGTTAAGGGTTCAAAAGGTATGCTTTTAATGCAACTGAATTGTGGAAAAATCTTTCTGAACATGAAACTTTGAAATAAAAATCCTTTTTTGTGCATCTGAAACGATTGATGTTGTTGGAAACATTGTCTGTTTTACCAATTAAAAGAGTAAAACAACACCTTGTATTTGGAAATAGAAAAATAAGTTTGCACTGTTTCCTCTGTGTGTTTTTTTTTCTTTTTTTTTTTTTGGTAAGCCAGTGTTATAAACAACTGTAAGTGATTTGTATTCTTTGATCTATTTGAAGGATAGAGTGCTTATCCTGCTGTTGACATTGTGAATGCCATCTTTTTATCAAAATGTTTTTCTGTCAGAAGGATCAGAAATGCAATTATTAATTAAACTCTTTGTTCTCAGATGAGCTGACGTTACATTTTGTTAAAGCCAATTTCTTTCTGTGAGTATTGACTGGGGTGAAATCTGTGGGGTTTTGTTTTGATGCATTTCATCTGTGTGAATACTGGAATTAAAAATTTAAAACAGCATACCAGCAATATATGAGCTATGATTCTGATGAGAAACATTTCTCTATTACTGAACTTGCAAATTCTGAGCTAAGCTATGGATAAATTAATGATTCACAATTTAATTTCTTAAAATCTTTTTATGACTGCAAAGAATAAGAATTACAAGCATTATTTATAAAATATGGTCTAAATGATAGTTCATAATATGGGAAATATGGCATTGTTGTACCTGGAAAGTGTTCTAAATTCTACACAGATAATGAAAAATTCTTGAAGAATTTTGTATGAATACATGTTGGGTTAAAGAATTTTTATAGTGATGATGGAGTGCCATGAAGTTAATACTTGCAATCCAGATTGCTGTAGTTTACACTTTTCTCTGTTTCATACCTGGTGTGCACTATTTGTACTAAGCACACCACAGAATGAATTATCCAAAGTCCATTGATTTTAATGTGTTTTGGTTTGTAAACAAAATTATAGTAATTTCTTGCACATTTTTGAAAAATAATTGTATAAGGACTTATGTATCTGCTTCTGGATACAGTGTGTAAATAAAAATTTCATTCACAAAAAGATGTGTGGAGTGTTCTATACCTTAATGGCATTCTAAAATAAAAAAGTCAAAAGACATTGTAAAATTGGGGAATCTGACTTAAATTGTAACCAGTATAATTTAGTTGTTTATACTTTTCTGTTTTTTTTTAACCTCTGCTGGTTGACTTTTCAGAACATTTCTGTGTAGCAATTATATTAATTCTTACATTTCAAAGCAGGAAGAAGAATTGTCACAACACAAGTAGAGTATGATTTTTTTAAAGGTGTGCATACATACCATAAGTTCACTTGTTATGGTTTTTGTTGTTTTCTTCCCTGCAGAAATTAGAGTTCAATACAGAAGTCTCCATTTTATCCAGATGTACGTTAAAGCTAATATATTATCTCTTGGCTTCCAAGCAAGCAAATAGTTCTTACTTAGTTCCAAACTAAAAAATTATATATGGTGTTGATGTTCGTATTTTCACTCGATGCTGTCCTAGATTCACTTTAAAAAGGGAGTGATTTTTAAACCCTGGGAAATAAACCAGAAGATTAAAGATAAACAACTTCTATGGTACAAAAGGTATGCATAATTGTTCACATGTTTTCATGTACTTGTGACTTACAGACTCGCTGCTGAAGTACAAGAAACACCACCTGCTCCTTTTTCGTTAGTTCTGGTTTTTTTGGTGTTTTTTTTTGTTTGTTTTTTTTTTTTTTTAAAGAAGAAACAAACAAAACCCCCAGCTTTGGTAATGAGTAATTGTTGTTCATATTGTCCACAGCTGATAGGTACTTTTTAATGTATTCTGTAGTTTATTTCCTAAAACAGTAACCAGAAGTAGCTCAGTTTTTACCATTTAAGAGAAAGCTGCCTTCTACTTCCTGCTGCTGGGGCTAGTATGGCACCCTCGGTATGGTGTGTGGTTTGCAGGGGATCTTGCTGGGATTGCCCTGTTGAGTCTGCGTGATGCCCTTCTCTACATTTGTCCTGTTAACTCCACAAAACCTGGTGACAAATAAACTTGCCCTCAAATCTTTTGTTGGTAAGTGGTAAAAGGTAAGTAAAGAGTTAATTTTACAGCCACCTAGCATGATCCAGGCAGGACTGAAATGTTCAATAGTCAAGATGCCGGTAATCCGAATAACTTGCAGCTCGCATTCAGTCAGCTTCATAGCTGTGAGAGTGGAAGAGAAATGCTAAGACACCGCCAGAAACAGAGAGCTTGCTGCGTGTCTGATAGCATCACCCTTGTACC
The DNA here is from genome assembly GCF_000690775.1 of Eurypyga helias. NCBI lineage: Eukaryota > Metazoa > Chordata > Aves > Eurypygiformes > Eurypygidae > Eurypyga > Eurypyga helias. The sequence continues at coordinate 14,016 of NW_010230166.1, read as the reverse complement.
AAGACACACAGGTGGGGCTTGGGGTGGGGACGTGGATTAAGTCATCTGCTACAATTAAGAGAAGACCTCAGAGATGAGAAACCTGTAAGATCTAGTAGAAAACCTTGATATTTAGGCAATGATGTTCAATCAGTTCCATCCAGCACGTACAATTTGCTTGCCGTCTGCTTTTTTTGCTTTTCAAAGACTGAGGCTCAGCTGAGCATTTTATCATCCCTTGAGACATTACTGTGCACATCTTTGGCTTTTCCGGTAAGGTAACACCTACTGTTTCCTGTCAAAGCCATGTAAAGCAGGAATAGGATATTGTAGGGGGTGGAGACAGCGCTGCTTTGTTTTTGAGGAATGGATCAGAAATAGGTGTTCAGCCTCCTGAGACAGGAGACTGATTCTCTGAGGCCAACTTTCCCCATGATACCAGGGGTCTACTGAATCTCGAAGTGCAGGCTTTGAAGATGAGCCCTGCTGAGGGTTGGGGTAGGCAGGGCACCAGTCCTCACAAAACAGGTTTAAAAACGAAAGGAATGTTCCTTTGCCTAGAATGAGGAAGGAAAAATAAACATTTCGGTGGATGAGAATAAGTCAGTTTGGATGCACACGGAGGAAGGCTGCGTGACAGTCTGGACCACTCCTGGCACTGACAGCTCAAGTGCCGTTCGGGCAATTGTGTGTTGTGGAGGTAGGAGTCAACATACTGTGAGAAGAAGAGGAGCTGTAGCAAGGATCACACAAGTTTTGTAGAACTTAGGAGCAACTGCGTCTGAAGGGAAATGTGTGTTATATCTTCATCTGTTCTTCAAAATGTCTCATTTTAAACTTTTGTTCGCAAATCTTTAGCTGCAGTTCCGATTTTCATGGCGCTCTGATGAGGCATCGCGTTCTCGGCTGAGCCTGCTGCAGGAACAAGGGCAGTTTTCTGAAAGGAACCACTGTTGGTCCGCGCTATTTAAATAGGAAATACTGTTTAAATAGATGGAGGAAATAATTCAAATATGTTTTCCAGAGTTCTTCATGAAACAGCTACGTCATCTATCATCGTGTGATCAACATCATATTGATTTCTTAATGACATGTGTTGTCTTTCCTATTAAATACCTTTCAACTAAGAAAGCAAGGAAAACACCTCTTGAATTTCTCAGGCTGTCACTGGATGCTTCTGTGTTTGACCAAGTCACATCAGCCAAGGGGGTATCTGGCCTGAAGAGGTTTTTGGCAGTGTTGCTTTCCCGCAGCCCTCATTCGGCATGCCAGCTCTGCCCCAGCCCTCTGCTTCCATCAGGAGACAGCAGCTGTCTTGTTCAGTTCCTGGATGGAGGTTGGATTGTCAAAGGGTGTTCTGTGTCTGCTGCTACAAACAGGGGCTTCCACTGAAAAGCTTACTTTATATTTTCTTTCAGAGCACCTTTCTGCCCTGGTTGTCTGCCCTGCATCACTCCAAAAAGAAAATAATTGAAGTTGTGAATGTCCTAACCTTCCTCAAACATGATCTCGTATGAAGCGAAACTCTTCCTGGTATAAACCGTCCCATTTCAAGCTGATGGAAAGGTTACCTGAACGGCATTGTCCAAGTAGTATTTTCAGTCAGTAGTATGATGTTGAAACCTCTAAGACACTTGATTGTGCAACAACTTCTAAGATATTCTGTAGTTCTCTGGAGTGTAAAGCTTGGAAAACATTTACACCGGAAAGTCTGAAGGGTCTGAAATTCATCATTATCTTTTCTGTGTACGTTTTGAACTTCTGCATGGGAGCACCAAAGGGTGAGGACACCAGTAAACTGAAAACCATTCCTACTGAGGTGTATACCGTGTCATGATGAAAAATTGTGCTTAGCTCTGCTGAATTTCTGTTAGGGAAATTCCCAGATCCCAGATGGAAGAAAGTAACTGCTGTCATTCCAGAGAAGAGAGGGCTTGGTGCACAGGAGAGGTGGCAGAGCAGGCACAATTCTTGGTGCATTTTTGGCCTGTGTTGAGAGAGTCCATGGGCGATACAACCCCTCATACATGAATCCTCTTTTGGCTTTTGACACCTTTTTCAGATCTCGCCACTAACGATGCTGTGGTGCTAGTTGGCAATGTTCTGGGAAACCCTGGTCTTTCTAGGTTGTATTGAAGATGAAAAGTACCAAAGTGCAGGTCCAGGGCAGTCTTGCTCTTTTTGTGACAATGAATGATCAGTTTCAAGTTTACTATCTTCTCCTTATATTTTTATTCTCTTCACAAATCTTTTCAGCTTCAATGAATTAATCCAAGCCAAAGAAACAACAGAAGGATGGAAATTGTTACTCTCACTGTATTTTTGGTAGGATTTTTTTGTGTCTGATTACAGGTTCTTAGATGAAATTTCATATTGACATTGTTAACATCTTCACACCAGTTAGATGTTAGGAATAGTTTGTCAAAGAATCATCTTAATTGGGAGCTAATTAAGTACTTGAGTGGGTTAATAGAAGATTGAAAGTGAAGATTTGTGAAAGTGAAGAAAGTTTTGTGAAAGAACTGCAACAAAATAATCAGCATTTAAGATTTATTCACGTATGGCTCATCTAGTTAGACTTCAGTGGCATATATTATGTATTAGTAAATTAGTGCTCAAGGTAAAAAATTATTTTAGGGCATCATTGTTTAATATATAAAGAAATAAAGCTGTAAGCTAAAAGTGACATGAAAATACAAAAATTTTTAATGCATCTGAGTTTCAAGTAACTTTTCAGTGAATTACTGTGCTGGTTTTAGTTGGGATGCATTTAATTTTCTTCACAGTAACTAATATGAGGCTGTGCTTTGGATCAGTGCTGAGAAGAATATTGATAACACACTAATGTTTTTAGTTGTTGCTAAGGCGTGTTCATATCAAGCCAAGGACTTCTTCAGTTTCTCATACTGCCCCTGTGTTCCCAGCTTTTTTCTCTACAAGAAGCTGGGAGGGGGCACAGCCCGGAGAGCTGACACAAAATGACCAGATGGACATTTCAGGCCATCAAACATCATGCTCAGTGTGAGTTGGGGGGAGTTGGCATCTGTAAAACTGTCATTTGATAGTATAGAATATGTGATACACAATGCAAGGGAACAGAATAGTTACAAAAATAGTAGATCTGAGCTTTTAGAAGAAAAACTTGAAGAAATGGCTTTATAATTTGCTTTTAAAAAAGAGGTTGTACTGTTATGTATTTTTGTTCTCCATCATAAAATACAGTTTTTAAACGTAAGGAAATCTACTTGAAGAGTTACGTTTTAAAAATCAGTATTTTATTTTTAAAAAACCCAATAATTATGTCTTCCAATGCTGACACTTCTTCACATGCACACCTACCTTGGAATATAGGAGTGTGTAGAGGTGGCAGCACTGTAACTCTTAGTTCTGGCACTTCCCCCTCCCTATGTTTTACCCAAACTGATCATTTACGACTCAGTCTCTCCTGAAGCTTTAACCACTCGTTTTGGTATCACTTCCCCCAGCTGCCCTTGCAGCATCACTGACATGCTTTCTGTATGGGATATTCGTATTAAAACCTGCAGTGGGACTCGATGAACTCTGTCCCTTCATATTGGAGTGGGGAGCATACAACAGCATGAGCATCATGCAGTGGGCTGGTGTTGCACGTGCCACTAGCTGCATCAGGATTCACACATCCCTGTGAAGGGACTCTGTGCAAGGGTTGCGCTGTTGGCTTCAGCAATGTGGTTGTTACTTGACAACATCAAGGAAGTTACCCTAAGTTGATGAGAGCAGATAAAGTATTTCTTTCTAGAAGTCTCTGTAGAGATCTTCCACTTACGTGTTAGTACTTGAGGCTTTTTATGATTTAAGGCAAGCATTCTCAAGGGTTGTTGTAACAAGAATAAGAATAATATGGCAGAGAAATGAGCTTCCAGTTATAGCCAATGCTGCTAATCACCTTCTGCCTGCCCCGAGTATGATGTGCAATTAGTCGGGTTCCCCCTAACCAGCCCATTGTTGAAATAACCTGCAGGTTGCTGGCCAGGGGCAGTGAAGTTATTTCAGGTAGCCAATGTACTGAGTGTGGACTGGGATCGATGATTCATTGTCTTTTCCAAAAGTCTAAGGGGCAAAAGTGAAAGCAGGAGGCACAGGTTCAAAAGGAGGAGGTTCTTCATATGGCTGATCTTAAGGTGTGAAGCTCCTCTTCACAGCATGTTTCAGGCACTAAGAATGTGTGTGGGCAAGAACATGGTAAGCTTATGTGTTCGAAATACTTGAAGTTCTGCCAAGTGCAAAGATGGTATGGGAATGGCATGGAGGGCATCTGAAGGGCAGATTGCTTCTGCTTTTCCTATGCTGGCTGTCTTTTCCAGAATTGATCTCTAACTGGCGAACACGGTATTGAGCTGTGAGGGTCTGTGGTCTGATTCTGTGTCTGTGTTTACCTTTTTACACTTGGTGAGAAATTGTAAATCTTCAAATCCTGTCTAACAGTTCTTGTTTCTATATTTTGGGGTCAGTAGAAGTTTTAAGGATGGGTACATTCTTGATCATTGAGAAAGTGTTACTCTTTTTTTTAAAAGGAAACATTAAACTAACAGTAAATAATTTGGCATTTGTAAGGCAAAGGATTGCTCCCAGCTGGAGCATCTAACAGATTTTTCATTAAGCTCTTCTGTACTTTTTTTAAGTGCAAAGCCAGTGTTAAAATTAATTCAAGATCTGCTTCAGATTCATTCTAGCACTGAAAGCTTTGAAAAACATCATATCCAAGGAAGAGATCTGTATTTGAACCAACATAAAATCTGTGTAGTATAAATATTTCAGCACATAGGAAGAACAAGAGCAAATCTGAAATTATGTTTTCTCCTGTGCGTGCCAAAGCAGTGCTTCCATGAGCATTCTTAGCTGCCACAGAAAATGATTGAAACCTGTGTGTCATTTTGTATTAGCAGAAAATCTGACTTGCTTATCCTTATGATTGATTCTAAGTATACTGGTATTTATTTCATGTTATATTGTAGGTTGGTTTGTTTTTTTTCTTAGGTTGCAGAGGTGATGAAATAGCTAGGGAAAAATGAAGAAAAAATGGGGTAAATGATGAAGAAAATCTTGGTTTATATGCAAGTGAAAAACCAGAATAAATACCACTAGAAGCGTTGGAGACATCTTGGGTCGAGATGACTGTCAACACTACCGTACGGGGTTTTACCTTTTTAATTTTTTTTATGGGTGTGGCTGAGTTTACTTGATGATTGTATTACCCATGTAAATAATGTCTAAGCTTCATAATTTGATGTTTTTATTTCTATTTCTTCTCTGAGGCATTTTGTAGCTTGCTTCTGGAGATTTTTCAGACATTATGTTTTCAAAGACCTATCAAAAACTACCTTTTTTGTTGTGGTTGTTGGTGGTGTTCTTACTTTTTTCTTGAAGATTACATTGCTGTAGGAGAAAAATAACTAAGTATAATTTTTCTGTCCTGGAAAGTCATGGAAAAGATCAAATACTCAGCTAATGAATGGATTAGTGCTTTTTCTCATCGCTTTATGAGTCTCAGATATTTCCCAGTGGAAATATATGAAAAGATTTCGATAAAGAACAAAAGGAAAATGGATTTTATTCCAAAAGTACTAATGCTGAAGGGCATGTCAAATACTGTAAGTTTTTTTTTTCTCTATGAGGGAAACTGAAAACCACCAAGGATTTTGGCCAAGGATTTTTTTAAATGGTGGGAAATAATTAAAAGAAGTGGGTGCATAATGAGGCATTGCCTAACTCTGAAAGGGTATTAGAAGGATCTGCAGCATTGGAAGGTATAAGAAAATTCAGGCCCTCATGAATGTAGAACCATAAATACTTGTCCATCACCTACTTCTTTTCAAGTCTGAAATGGAAAATGTTCCATATTTGGAACCGATCCTGTTGGTAGTATTAGAGGAATAAAAAAAATCAGATATCTTTTATATAGTAATAGAAAATTGCATAATTTTTTTTTAATCTCAAATTCTAATATGAGAGGGCAGATACAGTGCAAATGTGGTAATCAGCTGAAATTCTTGCCTTTCTCTGTAGATCCGTTAGGAACAGATGCTTATTCTTTTGATAGGAGGTGATAGTCAGTGTTTCATTTTAAACACAAATTATTTTGGGGGACTGGGGAAATGCAGGAAAAAAAAGGATGAACACGAAATTTTACTCCTCTGCAGACTTTTACAAGTTTCAAATCTCAGACTTAAAAAACATACACACTTTAAATAATCATGATGCAGTTGGCATGCAGCTTGGGAAGATGACAAGAACTAAAAATGTTTATATAATATATAGAGTTTATATATTATTAAAATCTCATCTATCCTTAATATTAAGTTAGTATGTTGTTATATCCTCATATATTCTTAATAGTAATGCATGATTTATTTTGGAACTATATGTTAACACCTTCTGAGCCAACCTGAAGCTATTCCATGCCTGCACACTGATCCTACTTGCATTTTTTCAAATTTATTACTTCTTTTTTTTAGCCACATGGGAATCTTAATACAGACAACATTTTATTACCTCATAAAATCCTTTGTCTTTTTATTATATCTCACACAATTCTCTTCAATGCAGTTATTTGCAGGTAGAAAGCATGAAAGTTTGGAAATCAGGACAGAAAAAGGAGCTAATTTTTTTTCACTGAAAAGGACTAGAGTTCTGTATTTTTCTCAGCTTCCAAGAAAGAAAATGACAAATAGTGGGTCTCTGTTGTCTGACAGAGGGTTTAATGTAGCTACCAGCAGCTACTTACGCCTTTCCCTTTTTCAAAATCAGATACAAGATTGGCCATTTCTAGTTCCTGTACCTCAGCACTGGTACAAGAGGAGAAAATCTGTGATGAACCTTGCTTTTTCTGTGGGAAAAGATAGTTGTATGGCAGAATCAAGGATCTACTAGGAGGAAGAGGAGAGGCTGAGAGAATTGGGCTTGTTCAGCCTGGAGAAGAGAAGGCTCCACCAGACATTACTGCAGCCTTCCAGTACCTGAAGGGGCTACAAGGAAGCTGGGGGGGACTTTTTACAAGGGCCTGTAGTGACAGGACAAGGGGTAATGGGTTTAAATTGAAAGTGGGGAGGGTTAGATTAGATGTCAGGAAGAAGGTCTTCCTGGAGAGGGCAGTGAGGCACTGGAACAGGTTGCCCAGAGAAGCTGTGGATGCCCCATCCCTGGAAGTGTCCAAGGCCAGGCTGGATGAGGCTTTGAGCAACCTGGTCTAGTGGAAGGTGTCCCTGCCCATGGCAGGGGGTTGGAACTGGATGATCTTCAAGGTCCCTTCGAACACAAACCGTTCTATGATTCTGTGAAGAGAACCTCTTCTTGACAGAACCAAAATTTTCCTGAACTTATGTGTAGGAAAAAAAGCTTCAAACACCCTAAAAATGTTGAGATTTCGCCTTTTTCTCCCTATTTTGCATACATATATATATCTTTTTAATTCTTGGTGCTAATTTTGGCTGAGCTGAGGCTTATGTGACCTTGCACTAGTTATTTAATTTCTTTGAGCCTCAGTAAACTTGGCAGAACAACTGGAGAACAGATCACTGGATAAAATGAATGGGAAAGGAAAATAAATTTTACACAAAAGCACTATGCTTTGAGGTTAGTAATTTGAGAGGAGTGGGTGAAGAAAGCAATAGACTGGATACAGATTCCAAAGGGATCACCTAACCCACTAGGTAGTTAACCTACTCAAGGGAAAAATGCCACTGAAATATTTATCTGAATACAGAATGTGTCTGTCCATTTCTGTGCAGGTAGGGTTGTGCACATACATGTGACCGGGGGAGAAAGAAGTTCAGACTGCTCAAAGGAGCATTTAAGGCCTTGTAAATGCACTTGTGAATTACTCTTATGCCATCACAAGCAACATGGTAACGTGTAGACAAATGTTTACTTTGCATGGAAATTTCTGTAATCAGATATGTATATGAATAAATAGCTTGAAAGCACAATATGGAGCAGTAATAGAGTGCATTTCGGCATGGCATGTATTAATGAAGACCTACTTGGAATTAAATGAAGGGATTTGTTTCATTTTTGCTTTGTTCTAAGTTCCAAATGATCTCTCTTGTGTTAAGTAGGCTCACGGCAAGAAGCTGCATTTGGAAATTTGGAAGTGGGGTAGCTTACTACCAAAGTTAAAGGTTTTGCTAAATGCTACAAAATGCACATTGCTTAAAAGATGATTTGCAGAACTCTGTAGATGAGTGAAACTTTTTCTTGTTTTCCTTGTAAACTAAATTGACCAATACTATCTTCTGAGCCTCTGCTTCATATTCTAACTGTAAGAAAAAACAAAATCGTGTCTGTGACCAAAACATACTATTATTCTTTTGCATTATATAAATACCATTAAAATTACTTTGAACCATAAATGCAGACAAGCAGTTCCACTTGACCTTTCTGGCTAGAAAATCAGAAGCAATTCATATAATGACAAACATTCTTACTAAAAACTATGACATTGCTTTAGCAAGGCAATATAAACTGCCAAACATTGATGAGGCGCTGCAGAGTTCAGAGGCTGTTGTTAGTCAAGATTTTGGGGGCAATTACACTTCTGTGGATGTTGATAGTAGCTCATCTGTATATTCTACTCAAGGGAAAAATTTGTTCAGTGATGGACATCAAACTGTAATGGAGATATTTCAAGGAAATTAATCAAGCCAGATGGTTTTGCCAACCAAACAGTAGTGCTAATTTGTCTGAGGGTAAAAGAAACAACTTCTGTCTGTGTTGTGAGGTTTTTTTAAAATAACATTTCCAGACTGGTAGATATTGACTTGTTTTAGGGAACTTGGATTTGCTAAGGACTTTAAATATCAATTTACCCTTTTCTTCGTGTTGCTAGGCTTACTTATTTCTTAGGTTCTGTTAACTGATTTGTTTAAGTAGCTTGATCATTATTTTAGTGGTGATCTGGAGGTGAAAAGAAAAGCAATGAACAATGCACTCATTTGTGTATTTTAAGTTATGAGAAGTATGTTTATTGTTGTCGTGGTTTAACCCCAACCAGCATCTAAGCACCACACAGCTGTTCACCCACTTTCCTCTCCCAGAGGGGTGGGGGAGAGAGTCAGAAGGGTGAAAGTGAGAAAACTTGTGGGCTGACATAAAGACAGTTTAATAGGTAAAGCAAAAGCTGTGCACACAAGCAAAGCAAAACAAGGAATTCATTCACTACTTCCCATGGTCAGGCAGGTGCTCAGCCATCTCCAGGTGAGCAGGGCTACGTCATGCATAATGGTTACTTGGGAAGACAAATACTATCACTCCAAATGTCCTCCCCTTCCTTTTTCTTCCCTCAGATTTATATGCTGAGCATGACACCCTATGGTCTGGAATATCCCTTTGGTCAGTTGGGGTCAGCTGTCCCAGCTGTGTCCCCTCACAACTTCTTGCACACTCCCAGCCTACTCACTGATGGGGTGGTGTGAGAAGCAGAAAAGGCCTTGACTCTGTGTAAGCACTGCTCAGCAATAGCTGAAACATCTCTATGTTATCAGTAGCTTTCAGCAGAAATCCAAAACAGAGCCCCGTACCTGCCACTATGAAGAAAATTAACTCTGTGCCAGGCCAAAACCAGAACAATCATTTCAGCGTTTCCTAGTTGAAAAGAAAAATTAAGAAGTAGCCTAAAGCCAAAAGAGTCTGAGGCACTCTTGTCCCAGTTTTTCATGCTGCAGATGGTAACTGAGGCTATGGTTAAGAAATTGTCTGATAAGCAGATTATTTTGTAGCTGAACTGATTGCTTCACCATGTCATAAATTTTGTGTGTTCTTGGAAAGAAGTATGGAGAGAATTCACCGTCTGCTTGCATTGAAATCAAAAGCCTGTTGCCTTCAGAGTATTTTTGCAAATTTCACAATACAGTTCATTTATTTTTATTATGTAATTTAGCAGCTGGAATAGCTCCTTTGGCAAAGGTGGCAGTATCATATGGGAAGGTACTTCAACAAATATCAGATCAACAGATACATAGAATCACTTTTCCAATTTTAGATTAAACTCTTCACTGCTGCCCTCCCAAGTACGTCAGTCATTTATGTTGCTGTGGAGTAGCCTATTTGGTTTTACTATTTACTATTTATTATTACTTTTACTGTACAAAGAGAAATCTCAGTTGCTTTATTTATTTATCATTTTATTAACCTTCTTGAAAAAGTATCAAAATGGATGTCAGCTCTGTATTCTATTTCTTTGAGGCAAGTGATGCCAGTATCGTGATTCTTTCAATCGTTACAAAAGTTAGAAGTGTGAAAATGTCATATTTGTCTAGCACTCATGTACGTGTCAGTGGCCCTGCTCTGTGAAGCTGGTTGGTGGTCAGACAAATGCTGATTCCACACCTTAGGACATTAAAATAGTATCTTTTAAAAGCAAAACCTTGTGCCCACCTGGGGTGCTCTGTGGAGGAAGGTAGGGACATATTTAAAATCAATTTTAAAAGTATGCTAACCGTTAACAGTTGCCGGCTGAGAAGTCTAGTTTCCACTACAGACAGTTGTTTCTGGTGTAGCTGATATCCCTGGGGTATCCATAAAACGCCAGCAAGAGGTTCAGACAGGATTCTCCAGTGAGGCAAAGGTGCTATTGTGGGGTAACCATCTCCTTTTGAAACCATCTGTTGGCCCAAAGCCTTCAGGTTAGTTAGTGTAAAAAGTTATTGTCAATAAACACGTATTTGTCTAATCATAATTGCACTATAGTTAGGAAATTATGGCCTAATTGCTTCACTTTTTAAAATACCGCTGTAATCTTAACATTAAAAAAATCTTGATTTAATAATCTTTTGCAAATACTGTGGGGCCTGACAGCAGTGTACAGTCATCAGTTAGCTGAAAGAGCAAAGAGCATCCATTTAAATACATTAAGGTAGATAGATGTATTTGCTAACTTTATCAGATTTTGCTGATATACACTCAGTAGATTGCCATTTGTTATGTTTTCTTGTGAGAATGTGCCAGCAACACCTTCCCTGTTTGCCTTCCTCACTTCGTGACTTTTAAATGAGCAATGTCAGGCACACTTGCTTCTTTACATTAGACAAGTCTTGGAGTTTCGAAAGGATTAATATATACTCTTTCAGCTTTCACGCCTTTGTGCTGTCCTGAGACTCATAAACTAAGAGGGATTGATAGGTTCAGCATTTCACTCATGTAACATGGAGAAATCATTTAGAAGAGTGATTTACGGTGTTGCAGTGAAACAGTTCATAAATGATAATGTCTTTCTACTTAGAATTCACATGCTATTACATAGGAAAAGCTTTGGCATTTCAAGGAAAAGTCAGCTGTGGTATCATCAATTTATAACAGGCTATTTGGATGTGAGATAGAGGGAAACACTCCATCAAACATTTTATTTCTGTGAACATTAGCTTCCCTGATAGTTAGTCATGGAGGATTCCATTTCACAATTAGCCATAGATCTGTGATTGTGGTGGAGGATGGTTGGGAAAGAAAATGAGACACTAACCTGTATGGCATTTCTGTATGTGTAGAAGAGGTAATTTATTCAAGGATGAGCCTTTAATTCTTCTGTCTTTGACATATTAAGATGACACAAAATGGGAACATTGAGACAGGCTTACCTAGTTTATTCCCACTTCAATATTCAGCAACAATAAGATTAGAATATATTTTCTTCTTATCAGCTGACCTGATACTTTTCAATACACACTAGAATGAAAGCTATTATAGCAGTCCCCAGATATATGAATCTATTCCCATCCCCCTTTGATCTTCCACATTTTTTATTACTGGTTCTCATTTAAGTCTCAACTCCGTTCTTTGCTCTCAGTTTAAAAACAGCTGAACCAGATCCTAAACATCAGCTTGACTGGTCATTGATTTTGGGAACCACTCTGCCTGTGGCTATTGCTCCTGCCATGGTGATCATGGGAAGCAAGCATCAATGCTCTCTGGAGAAAAAGAAATTTCCCTTTTTTCTTTTTTCTTTTTTTTTAAGTTCACCAATATATCTTAAAAAAACCCAATTGAGAGAGTGTACCAGCATGGGCTGTGGAAAGAAGAGGAGTATCACCAGGGAGGAAGTCAGGCAAAGTGACAGCTAAGAGTGATTTGTTAATTTTTTAATGAAATGTGTGACTTCTTCATACACTGTATAGGGAAGTATAATAACCAGGGTTAGGAGGCACACCTAAAGCTTTGTGAAGAGTAATTGGAACCAGACATGGCATTAGGTGGCTGAACAAGACAATGTCTTGCTTGCCAAATTAAGAATAAATAAGAAATGTTAATAGCAGTAAGATTCATGATACTAAAATGAAGATTACGAAGTGGATTATAATTTGCACAAGTGTAAAGATGTGGACTGAGCTATGAAAGAAACATTGCAGTACCTACTAGCCAGTAGCTGGGGAATTTACTAGTTGCTTATATAGGCCACTAGCTAATGACTTAACCTTAGAGGAATTGTTATATCTCTGGTATTTAAATCATTACAAAATTAAAACAATATATTTAGAAGATGTAAAGTCCTGTTACAATGAGGCATCTCTGCATGTAACAATTTAGTTTTGCTGGAACAATATAATTTTTCAGTGTTTACATTTCAGAAAAGACTAGCTTTGTTGAGATTCTTCATGTTTGTTGAACACTGACAGTGTTTCCAAGAGTGGGTATGTCCCATGCAAAGGAAAAAAGACACCTGAGAAAGGTATGTACATACCATACCAAACAATGATGACTTTTTCGAGAACTGCAGGGATTGCACAGACAGCCTTTGGGACATCCTTATTAAAGAGGGGTATCAAGGTGGGATAGCAGCTGTTTGACTTGCTGTGGATAAAATCAGGCAAGGAGCACAGAAGGCTTTGGTATCTTCATATTTACTCAAAAGATTTGTTTTTCAGTCCTTTCGAAGAAATGTAATTTATACTGTTTGGATCAGTTTTCCCAGAACTTTTCATCAGTGGGCTTTTAGCTAACCCTGAATGTGTATGGGTTGCTTTCTCCCTCTGAAGTCCTTAATGAAAACACCAAACCTTAATAATGACCTTGTTGGTATTCTGCTGTGATTGTGTGCATAATACCTTCAAATCTGGACTGCTTCTTAATTATTCATTGTAATTCATAACTGCATCCATCAAAGACTGTGATTAAGGTTTCTTGAGGTTTTAAAATAGCTTTAATTCACAGGCAATACAGAAGGGTATGAAGAGAACTGCAAAACTAGAAGGAAAGTACTTGGCTGTGAGTTTAGTTTTGTTTGCTGCTCTTTTTTTTTATTTGAAAGCAAAGATGATAAATTCTGAGAAAGAAGAGTGTTCCAGTTCTAGCTCTTCATAGAATCATAGAATCATGGAATGGTTTGGGTTGGAAGGGACCTTAAAGACCATCTAGTTCCAACCCCCCTGCCATGGGCAGGGACCCCTTCCACTAGACCAGGTTGCTCAAAGCCTCATCCAGCCTGGCCTTGAACACTTCCAGGGATGGGGCATCCACAGCTTCTCTGGGCAACCTGTTCCAGTGCCTCACTGCCCTCTCTGTGAAAAACTTCTTCCTGATATCTAATTTAACCCTCCCCACTTTCAATTTAAACCCGTTACCCCTTGTCCTGTCACTACAGGCCCTTGTAAAAAGTCCCCCCCAGCTGCCTTGTAGCCCCTTCAGGTACTGGAAGGCTGTAATAAGGTCTTGTGGAGCCTTCTCTTCTCCAGGCTGAACAAGCCCAATTCTCACAGCCTTTCATCATAGGAGAAGTGCTCCAGCCCTCTGAGCATCTTGGTGGCCTCCTCTGGACTCATTCCAACTGGTCTATATCCTCTTATTTCGAGGGCTCCACAGCTGGATGCAGCACTCCAGGTGGGGTCTCACCAGAGCAGAGTAGAGGGGCAGAATCCCCTCCCTCGACCTGCTGGCCACACTTCTCTGGATACAGCCCAGGAAACGGTTGGCCTTCTGGGCTGCCAGCGCACACGGCCAGCTCATGTCCCACTTTTCATCCAGGAGTACCCCCAAGTTCTTCTCCTCAAAGCTGCTCTCTACCCGTCCTCCACC
>NW_010230165.1:62511-108284 GCF_000690775.1 Eurypyga helias | reverse complement strand
TTATTATAATTATTATTATTATTATGTGTTCTCTCGACACCCTAGGATTAAAAACACCCTGATATGCAAGTAATTGGAGTACAAACATGAAAACAAACAAACGAGTATAACATTTGCAAATATGGGTATAAAAAGCACAACAAGATGCAGTAAAACAATGACAAGGCTTGATTTTTTTTATTCTGTAGAGAAATGTTTGTGCAAATTCAGTAATTCAACTGAAGAGATAATTTTACAGCTATGTTCAATAAAGCCTCTTTCCAGGTAAGGTATGCCAAGTGGTATGTGTGTTTGTTGAGCAGTGTGCCCGTGCGCCCCGGCTGGGTGCGACTGCGGTGGCTTGGGTTTTCCACCCCTGAACTGGTGTTGTCTGAAGATAGAATGGTCCGTAGTGGTGATGCTCGGGGGCTGGAGCTTTCCAAGGATGTTGCAGGCTCCCGGGTTTGTAATCCCTACAACAAAAGCTGCTCAGACGACAGCGGGAGCTCTGAGTACCAATGGACTGTGAGGTTCAACATCCTTAAAAAAGTGCAACTAGGCCAATTTCCCACTGGCAGGCACAGGATTTAATCGTGGATGGAGGACCAGGTCGGGTGTGGTGAGACAGCGATGCAGATTTTTGCGTAGGAGGTCGGTGTGTCTTGTAATTCAGGATTTGCGGAAACCGAAACCTTCACGTACCCTGTCCTGCTGATCCCTCGTGAAAGCCACAGAACTGGGGGACCCCCCCGAGAGGCTTCTCCATGGGCGCTTTTGGCATGACTGTCTTTGGAGGGGCTGGCTTTGCCCGAGGCTGCTAGGGGCTCTGCCAGAAGTGGATGCATGTGGGGTTTTTTTTTCTGCAGACTCTTCCCTTGTGTTTCCTGTTCAGTCTCTCACCGTCGTGCGACTTGGGCAGCTCCTTTTGGCTCATTTTCTAGTTTGAGCAGCAGCCGCGGTGATGCTGCTGGCTGGAGCTGGGCTGGGGCTGCAGCAGGTGCTGCACGAGGTCCCCCACGCTCAGCTGATGTCAAACCACTTCTGCTGTATTGTGTGACACCCGATTTCACTGTCCTGGGCAGATGAAACAGGGAATGTGGAGAGGAAAAATGGCTGTTAGTCATTTTGAAGTAAAACGTGAAGCATTCCAATTCCTTTAAAATATTTTCC
This sequence comes from Eurypyga helias, assembly GCF_000690775.1. NCBI lineage: Eukaryota > Metazoa > Chordata > Aves > Eurypygiformes > Eurypygidae > Eurypyga > Eurypyga helias. The sequence goes on along the minus strand of NW_010230165.1, from coordinate 107,135 downwards.
TTTTTTTTTCCCTCAAATTTATCCCTTCAAAACATAGACTCAAAGTAAACTGAAATTTGGATGCCCATTGATTAGCCCAGGCCAGACGCACCTCCGAAGCACCAGGCAGGGCTCGGGCTGATGGTGCTGGTGTGACGAGGGACTCTGCGGGAAGGGACGATTTGGGAAGCGCCCTGCGATGTCGCCTGGTGCTTGGGCAGCGGTGATGAAGGCAGCCTGAAGATAATGAAATGGAGCTCTCACTTGTTTAGATGCTAAGCTCGGACTGCAAACTGAAATCCGTATTTCCTCTTTGTATTTTGATTTTTCATTCCACTGGTCGAGATCCACCTTGAATATTTGATAAAGGGTTTTTTCAGTCGGCAGCCAAAGGCCACAATCATCTTCTTTTGAGGCAGGATAATCTGTTTGTCCTGAAAAGCCCAGGACTTTGTGTGAAAGGAAATACATTTCCCGTGCCCATCTCAGCTTTATTCTGCTAGGGTGCGGAAGAAGGTGCTATGAAAAGCTGGTTTTCTCTTTCAGATTTTGATTTAGTAGTGTTACCTTCTTTTACATTCCTAACGTAAGACACTCAGAAGGCAATGGGATTTTACTTTGTCTGGGCCGTGAGCAAGAATTACAAACTGAGATACGTATTCCCGAGTCTTGATTGGTTTTTTATCTTTTTCATTTTGGTGTGAAAATAAATGTAGTATTTTCAGAATTTTGTACTGGCAGTCAGGCAAAGGGAGTTTGAACTGGCAGCTCTGCTATGATGCTCTGATTGAGTTCTTAGGTATCCAATCTGGTAATGTTTCCGTTGGCCATCAAGTACTTCATTATGCAGATGTGGACGTTGCAGCAACTGTGACACTTGGCTGTTGGAATCAGCGACCATGATTTAAACCATTTAAACCACTTATCACTAGATGATCTTTAAGGTCCCTTCCAACCTTAACCATTCTATGATTCTATGATTCTATGATTTCTGGGGGGGTGAGAGTTAGGTGGGTGTTCCCAAGGCAGAGGTAGGTGGAACCCATAATTAACTCTCCAAATTTTTAATTCTTTCTCAGGATGATCTGGGAGAATAAGGAAATTATTAGAAGTCCTCCCCTTTTGTTGCCTCCAGCAAAGCCATGCAAGTTCATTTCTTTCACAAACCATGAAGTTTGAATGTCAAATCCCACATACGATTTGATCTGACTGTGCTACCTACCCACCTCTTCTCCAGCCAGGCTTGAATCCTGGATGGAACACAAGGGGCAAGAAAAAAAACAGTAAAAGGAAGGCAAACACAAGCCACACAACGAATGCACAATCAGGATTTGAAGACGGGAGCCTGTGAAAGTGGCCATTGCTTACGTGACGGAGGCGTTCACCTCTGGAGGATCTTTACGCTGAGCTCCTTTAATATCCGTCCGTTTTGGGAGAGTATTATTTAAGGGTCTGCTACTGTCAGGCCCACGGAAATCCTCATAAATAGGAAATTTCCGCCTAATTTTGGAGCGGAGCTGCTGGTTCACCCCAATGAAATGGAGCTGCAGCTGCCAGTCCCCAAACATCTACAAGCCCCACGCACAAGCACCGACCTCGCTTGATGCTGGAGCGGTTTCCTTCTTGACACTCGGCACTTGAGTCGGCTGCAAGCACCAGTGTAAGTGTCGTATTTTAGTTTGAGAAGTTTTTGGGGAAGTTAAGATCCCCAAACTTTAAAACAGAATTAATCAGTTAAAACATCTGCTTTTTGGCCAACTTTGGTTTCTCTTTTCCTGCCTTGTAAGATCAGTCAAATCCCTTTGTAGCGAGTAATTTAGTCAGAATGATCCAATTTTTTTCCATCCTTAGTGGCAGAGGCTTACCTGTTATTATTTTTGGAGGGTTTACTGGCTAGTAATGTTTTTTCATGTATCAAAGGATAATTGAAACTCTCTTCTTCCCCAAGAAGAACTGTGATCCATCAGAAGAATGGCTTTCTAGAGCAGTTCAATAAGAAAAGATACAGTTTGGTATTAAAAGCACTCTCTGCCTATATATGCTAATAAAGAGATTGGGTGCCATCTGGATTAATTCTTGTATTTTCCCATAAACTATAAAAAGCTATAAAAAAGCTTATTATTACATTTCAGATTTTTTTTTTCCCCAACAAAGCGACACCACAGGAGCACACTTTCGGCTGCCCCCTCACGATGCCAGTGTCACTCTCAACAGCCCAGGAGGAATTAAACCATTTGATTTTCCTTCAAGCAGAGGACCTTAGTGACCCACAGCTCATGCAATCCTGCAGTCATGGGACCTTCGGTCTTCGCAAGTCATATCTCATCTTTCCCTCAAGCCTCAACCCCGGTGTCACCCTGTAGATCCCATGGGAATGCGCCTGGCTCTGCGGGACTCGGGCTGGGCACTCCTGCTGATGGCAGCCACCCACCGTGCCCCTGCTCACAAATTCATCAAACTTAAAGCCAATTAAAAGTTGGAAGAGGGAGGATGTGTTTGATTTTTGCACTCTGTGCTGCTCATAAGGCCGTTGCAAAACCTTGCTGCTGGGAGGTTGGCCACCCCCATTCTTGTGGCAAGCGTAAATGTGTTCAGGGCCAGTTTAACGTTCTGCCAGCAAAGTTAAAACATGTTTTCCTTCCTTTCTGGTGTTAGGCTCTTCTCCCTCTGTACCCCCAGGCCACCTTCAGGTCCTCAGTTTGGCTGGTTTTGGCCAGGCTACAGTTTTTGCATCTGTGGGTTAGAAAAGATGTAAAAAAAATAGGATAATTTCTAATTTTCATTAACCCAATAGATCTGTCATTAACCCAAACGCAGGATACTTGGATAGTAAGTACATCCTGGTGTGACATACTAAAATACAACATAGTTTTCCTTTGTATTATGGGAAGGATATTGTACTTTTTCCCCAGAACACCACACCCAGTCTGTGAAGATGTCATCCACTTCCCCCTGAGTGCCCCTGGGGAGCAAGTTTTCAGAGGTTTCAGCGGTGACACCAAGACTTCCCTTTAATAAAGCTTTATCTTACCTGTATCTTTCAGAGAAACAGGTGTGTTCTAACGAAGCTTCTCAAGCAAAAGCAAACTAAGTAATGGGAGAAGGCAGTGATGCTAGACGTGTGGGGAGTGATTTCCTCCTCCCTGTGTGTGTGCCCCTCCTCAAAAACCCAAAACTATCCGAGTTCAGCAATGTGTTCCCAGTCATTCAGCATATTTTGTAACTCACTGAGAGCAACCCTAGTACTTTGGTAATAAAATCTGTGTTGGACACCTGACGAGAACCGGAAACATGGGTAGGATGGTTGTGTTTGCGTTCCCTCTGTGGATGTGTCTCCTGGTAGCCTCGCCTAACCTGGTCTGTCCTAGCTGGTTCTTTGTGTGGTCAGGTTGAATGTCACCTTATCGGAGCCTGCCACGGACCTGTGACAGGTGACGTGCAACCCATTGCCTTCCGTGTCTGTTCTCCATAATTTTTTTTCCATTAAGCAAGAGACTTGAATGTTGGCAAGTGCGCGGACAGATGAATATTCACGGGGCTTTGCTCACAGCTAAGGTCATGGCTGACCACTGGAGAAATGTCACCGCCGGTTCCTCGGGATCCAGGATCTTTGCGTGCCACAAGCCCTCGCCTTCTGCAGGCTGGAGGTTCGCAGTCCTCTGCCCGTAGGGAAGAAACAAGAACGCTGCAACAGCCGCAGCTGTAAAATCTATTGAATTGGTTTTGACGGATGTGACCACAAAAGAGATGGAAGAAACACACGTTGTTGCAAGTAAGAATTAGCAGCCTCAGCACCTTCTCAGGAAAGATCAGATGCACTTCTGCTTGCACACTACCAACTGCAAAGGGAAAAAAATCTGTGTGTTTGTGTGTGTAAATACTATATAAATAACTGTAATTGTATGTATTTAATGTATATATAATGATTATTACATTTTAACGATCTCAAGTATTGTACATAGCCAAAACTTGGTCTCTTATTTTACTAGCACACCCACTGTAGATTTTTTTTTTGTCATTGTTGTTAATGTATCTGGTTAAATTACAAACTGGTCTCACTTTTACCTCAAAGGGTATATGTTCTTTATGTACATTTTATAAAGAAAAAAATCACTCTGTATTTTTGGTTACCTTTTCAATTGCCAGCACTATTTTCTGTCTTTTTCCTCTTTGACTGCATTCTCCTGCCCCCCCCCCACACCCCCAATCCACTGTGGTGAAGAGTGGAGGGCAGTTGGGAGGGATGGGGGGTGCTGACAGATGTAAGAAAGGAGGGATGCCCTTCCCCATCCCATCTCTCCACCACTTGCTGGGTACTGAAAGATTTGGATTAGACCACAAATAGGCCATGCCGTCCAGTGCCCCCATCAGAGCGGGTGGGGAGCCCTGGGACAGGTTCCCAGAGAAGCTGTGGATGCCCCATCCCTGGGAGTGTCCAAGGCCAGGCTGGATGAGGCTTGGAGCAACCTGGGCTATGGAAGGTGTCCCTGCCCATGGCAGGGGGTTGGAACTGGATGGGCTTTTGGGGTCCCTTCCAACCCAAACCATTCTGTGATTCTATGATCCTCTTCTCTTCTGGGACCTTCCCTTCCTTGGTGTCAGCAGAATAAGAAGGTTTTACCCACCTTCTGAAGTGTTGAAGTACATTTCTTGGACTTTCCATGATGCCCAGCCACTACCCCTGGGAAGCAAAGCAAAGCAAACCTGCGTGAAGATACGAGTGCTGTTTCAGAGCACCCTTCCCCGCGGCAGCCGTGCGGGTGTGGGTGTGTTGGGCACACACAGCTATCCCGTGTATCTCGACCGCTGTGTCACGGTGTGGTTATCACAGCATCTCTAGATCCCACCTGGACGTTGCTGCATGGCGAGTCCAGGTTTGCCAAGGTCAGTGGCAGTGTGGAGGCTGCCCGTGTGGACCTCAGCAATCGTGGGGTTTATGCCCAACCTCTGCTGCACTCATGACCTGGGTATTTCTGCTTCTTTCCCAGCTCTTCTGTTGACAATGCAGACTGGGAGCAGGAGCTGTCTCCAGCTCTGTGCATGTACAGCACGGTCAGGCACACTTTCCATCAAGGGGTGTACTTTTCCAGAGTACTGCATAATTGGAAGAGTTATTTTTTACCTAAAGGATGGTATTAGCTCATTTAAGAACATGAGGACTCCAAGTTTTTGCTGGCTAGCAACCAAATATTTTGAAAAGGCCTAAATAGAGCATTCAACTTTTCTACTCTTTGGTGCAAATCAGGGGCACAGTGCTGCTCTCCGATTTGGCCGTGCTGTGTGTCCGTGTCCTGCTGCTGACGAAAGGAATGCACCAAAAGCAAACCAGCATCCAAGAGGGAGCCCTCGCTTGAGGTTCCTGCTGCAGCTGCGTTGTGTTGGTCTGCGTGGAGATGAACTTTTTTACATCCCTTCAGAAAGAGCAGTCTGGTTTTATTGTAGGTGAAATGAGACGACAATCTACATAAATAAAAGCAGAGTTTGTTTGTTGTTACCTTTTGCAAATGCTGACATTTCTTTGCCCTTTTCAGGGATGATGGTTGCCTCCATCATTTTCTTGATTAGATTTGTGACTGTCAGCTGTCAGCTTCCAAACACAAGTTCAAATTAATTCACAGGATGCAGCTCAGTTTCCAGACAAGTCTTTTTCTCCACTCGACTCCACCACGGGCAGTGACGAAGAGCAACACTGAAATCCACAGCTTAAAAAACAGAAACACACTGGTGTCTCCTTTTTTCAGCTTAAAAAGCTCCCTTATCCCATTGGTTCTCGACACCTGAAACCTTTCTACATGCTGTCATCCTATCCTTAGGACACTCACATTGACGGTGAACACACTGACCTCCCCTCATGACAGTTATGTCTTAGCTCCACACTGGGCCAAGAGGAGATCCAAGGACACATACCATGGAGTATGGACACAGCCATTGTTCTATATATTCTAGTGGAAGGTGTCCCTGCCCATGGCAAGGGGGTAGAACTGGGTGGTCCTTAAGGTCCCTTCCAACCCAAACCATTCTATAATTCTATATATTACTGTTAGAAGTGTTACATATGCTGTAGTTACGCCCCAGCTGAGTAAGCTATCCTCTGCCAGAGGTGCTCTGCATCCTTGCCTGCAGTTGCCACCCTGTCTCCCATCTGCCTCAGGGACCAAGTCTTGAACCTTCACCGTCCCCATCCCAACCGCTTCCATAAAGATTTGTGAAGGTTGGTAAGATTGACACAAACATCTGTGCAAGAAAGTTTGATTTGAGCATTGTTTTCCCAACAAAAACACTGGGTAGATTGCTGGGTAGATTTTTCCTGATTTTTTTGGTTTGTGGAAACTTCATCTGTGGGAACAGGACCATTTCAGGGTAAGATGAGCAAGGACCGAGGGTAGGATAGACTGCATGTACGGGTCAAGGCTTACTCCTAATCAGCTGCTTAGTTTTGTGGAGTTGGTGTGTTAGTGCTCCCGATGTCAGTGGCAGAGCGTGCCAAGCTGCCAGGTCTGTCAGTTCTGCCTCCCTGGGGAATGGTTCTATTCCCAGGTTTCTATTCTTTCTTTGAGTTTTTTAGTATTTTTCTTTTTTCCTTTTTTTTTTTTTTTTTAATGACAGGAGGACAGGGGTGTATTTGCAAGGATTAAACTATTACTCTAGTGGCTCTAGGCCTTTCACAATCCCCATTATTTGCTGTAATATCAACAGAACACAATGCTTCTCTCATATTCCTTAATTACGGAGTGAAAATTAATAAAAATAAGCTATAAAAAATGACATTCGGATGAGGGATGTAAATCTTAATTTATTTTGGGTGCAGCAAAAATGTGTGGTTCTGCTGTGTTCAGTAATACTTGACATTTTCAGCCTAACTCCCCAGGGAACAAGGCTTACACAATCCTTCCGTGAGTCTTTCTGTGCTTCTGTCCTTTCATTTTAATAAAACCTGAAATTTTTGTCCCATTTCAAATGGGCTTGAGGGTGGTTGAGATCACAATAACAATTTGTTTATTTTAGGGTGGTGATTCTTTTTGTAATGAGCCATCAGGTAAATATGGTTCTTTACTGCTCTCCGAGGAGGATGAGGTGGTAGTAAATTATTTCTGAAGTGCAGGGAAGGTTTAGTGGCCAGCAGAAAATTCTGCTGGGAAAAGCACATGGAGGGGAAGTTGGGTATGCAGTGGCCTGCGGATACCAGCAGGATCAATCCTGCTATAGCTGAATTAAGGAACATGAAGGAACAGTGACCATGGAAAGGTGGGAATCTCTTGGAGTTTTATTATTTTAGAATTTTCCTCTTTTTATCCCCCAGTCTCCTGGGGTCAGTGTAGCTGCCAGCATCTAGTTCTTCCATTAGGGGATGAAGACAGGCTCAGGTGCTACCTAATACTTACACTGCTAATTACGTGCTAATAAGGCACCCTAATCACCACAGCAGCCAGATTTCAAAGAACCTTGCCATGCAGCCCAGCACCAAGATAGTGCAGGGCTCATGGTCTGGAAACCCTCCGCGTTTGCCACCAGCTTAGAGAAGGGCAGAAGAGCTCGTGGAAGGGTTCGGAGAGGGTTTGCATGGGGAGAGACAAGTCAAGGCTCTGCAGCCTGCAAAAGAGGCACTGAGAGAGGGTGTGACAGAGGTTCAATCTAGCAGGCTCTGGAAAAGAGGTGGGAATGATTGTTATTTGTCATAACACAGAAAGAATCATTCGGCCATTCCTCCCAAGTTTGTCTCATGCCATGTGCTGGTATGGTGCTGTCGTTCTGTGTTCCAGTTTGGCTGCCTTGTCCTGCGTTTTCCTACCTATTGCTAGGAGATCCCACAGGCAAGCACCTTCTGGTATGAAATTGGAATGGAATGGAATGGAATGGAATGGAATGGAATAGAATAGAATAGAATAGAATAGAATAGAATAGAATAGAATAGAATAGAATAGAATAGAATAGAATAGAATAGAATAGAATAGAATAGAATAGATTTTCATCTGGAAGGGACCTACAACAATCATGTCATCTAACTGCCTGACCACTTCAGAGCTGACCGGAGTGAAAGCATGTTATTAAGGGCATTGTCCAAATGCCTCTTAAACACTGGCAGGCTTGGGGCATCGGCCACCTCTTTAGGAAGCCTGTTCCAGTGTTTAATCACCCCCTCAGAAACCTCTCCTGGTGCAGCTTTGAACCATTCCCATGCATCCTGTCACTGGATCCCATGTAGAAGAGCTCAGCACCTCCGTCTGCACATCCCCTCCTCAGGAAGCTGCAGAACAATGAGGTCACCCCTCAGCCTCCTTTTTTCCAAACTTGGCAACCCGAAAGTCCCCAGCTGCCCCACAGAGGAGGCCTTCCAGCCCTGTGACCCCGCTTTGCTGCCCTCCTCGGAACACTCAGCCTCCCCTTCCTGGCTCTCCATGAGCAAAGACAAGCAGTAACTCTTCCAAATGCAGTCCAGGGCTTGGACCAGGACATTCCCACTTAGTAACCTCTTCAGGAGCTCTCCTCAGGCTGATGAATGGACAGGCTTTTTCTATCCTGTATGTCCTCGTTCTTCCTCTGGTTATCACCTCTGCCAACCCTCCTTCAATGTTACTCTTCCAATTCCATTGTGAAACATCCTTGATGCTGTCTTGATGTCACCTCATTTCATTAGCCTAGGACAGGCCCTTCCAAGGGGTTAATAATTTCCTTAGACTCACCTTTCCTCACAAGAAAAGTGAGAAATAAGACAAATACAAATCCTGTTCTGCTTTAAGGGACAAAATGTTCGAAAACTTACTAATAAATTGTCTTCATTGCTAATAGGTGGTAATTGCATCCTATGTGAAGGCGCTGAGAGAGACTGACTGAGGCTTAAATAGCCTCTAAACCTCTTCCTAATTGTCATTATGGGTCCGGCTGCTCACCCAGCAAGCGGCTTCTCAGTGCAAGTCCCATTCCCTGCTGGGTTTGAACACAGACAAATACTAATATGGAGCTAAGGCAGGGGAGATTGACCACTTGAAAGAAAAGAAAGTATTTGATTTGATTAAAAAAAAAAAAAAATCAAGAGCTCTCTTTAATTAAAGAGACTTTTGACAGGATAACTAGCTGAAAGTGCAGCCTGACATTTTCCGTTTGATTCAGTCTAGGGAACATCTGGGACAGCATCCCTTCATGTGGCAGGGAACGTGTGTCCCTGGGTATTTGTTCAATATTGGGTATAATGAGGCTGCCTGATAGGAGCACTGCATTCAAATTCAGTATTACTACTGTTACCAGTAACAACAGCATTATAATAATGCTAGCAACACCCTGTGGGACATGGGAGGTGTCAGGAAGAAAGGTAACGTCTGTCTGCATTAGCTTGGACTCTGGATAATGAAGACTTAATCATGTTTCAAAAAATAAAGGAAAACAGGAGGGTGCTGTGATTTTTACCTGCCATTTAATCTTAGCGGATGGAGACAATTCATTCTCTAAAGCCGGGACCGATTCTGTGGGCTGGCGGGGGGCTGCAGGTCTTGTAGCTGTTCCTAAGCTACATGGAAAAGATTGCGTGCCAGGAACTGACTGTGAAAGCACCGTTCTCAGCAGTAAGTGCTTTGGATGCTAGAGGACCACACGTTCCTGCACGTGTCAACATTTAGAGGGTTTGAGTGGTAGTGAGAGTTACACCATCCAGTGGAAAAAGAGTCCAGCTATGTCCATGGGAGCTTCAATACCAGGCCAAGTCCACTTTACCCATAAGAAACAAATGCAGATGTGCCCACTTTTGGATTCAGTGTCTATCAAAAAGGTGGCTCAGTTTCCTATTTAGTCCCACAGGACATTAGGACAAGGAAGAAAAGTATGAAACACACAAAACCCAAATCTTTTATTTGCTACGGCCCTTTCCTAGTAAAATTAGCAGGTTGGCAAGAGCGATCAATCTTACAATCTTAGTATTTTATTGGGAAATTCAGAGGTTATTGGAGGAGGAGAACAAAGTTTCCTTTGTCTGACCTGGAAAATAGGGCACTGCCATCACCAAACAGCAAGCATCAGGCTCCTAAAACCCCATGGAAGTTTATTACTTCCAACCCCTCCTGACCTCCCTTGGGATCAGCACTGCCTCCAGCGGAGTTGGATGAGCTACATTAATCCTGGCCATTCGCTAGCAGTGTGCAGATGCAGAAAGAGCTTGCCAGGAGAAATGGTGAAATCACCATCATTTGGGGTCTGTCGGGTGAGCTTAGGTTTGACTGTAAAAGGTAGGCTTTGCCCCAGAAAGAGATGTCCAGCTATGGCAGCATTTGTGGTTCTCTTGGACTTTGGGGTCTGTGACCCTCCGCAAGCTCCCACCCACTCTTCATGGGCAAGAGAGAAAGGGGAAATCCTGTCTTGCCCTGAGCACGCTCTGAACTCGCAAAGACTGTGGTTATGATCAAATCTCATCTCTCATGGCTTCAGACAATTGCCTGCAGGTGCCAGGAAGGAATTCACCTCCAGACGCAGCTGCTTCCTCTCGTTCTGGCTGTATTTGCTTGCTCTCCAGTGCAAGCAGCAGGGAGTTGTCCCAGCTGGAGATGGACAGGGTGCTGTGCAGGTTGTGGCTGCTCTGGGTGCCTGCCGGGTGGTTCTTGGTCACAATTGTAGGGTAAGCTGGCATATTTGCAAGTCAGGCAGGAATTTTTGACCAGGTGGAACTAATAGAGCTTGTTTCGTCCTTCCCTGCCTTCCTCCACAGGACACTGGCATGGGTCATCTATCAATTCCCTGCCCATGCATCCATGGCGTGTGGGTCTGCTGTGGCACAGGACTGCTTATCCTTTTGCTAAAAATGGAAGATTTCCATTTACTTACTGCCATCAGAGTGGATATAGGGGTTTCCAATGAAGTTTAATGGTCTGTGACATTCAGGTTATGATCCAGGTGATCTAAGAATTTCATCTGCACTTAAACTGTATGAATTGTCTCTTGGTGTAGACACTAGCTTCACAGCACAAGTATAATTTTCAAACAAGTAATCAGGCAGGATTTTTATATTTGTTATGTGTTTAAAGGCAGAAACAGTGTCAGGCAACTTGTGGTGCCTTCCTGGTGGTAAGTCAGTCTGTTACAGACCTGTAAAATGTGTCCCTACCTAGCCAGGACTTCTCCGTCTGTCTAATGCCAAGATTTAAATCTCACAGATCCATCATCCTGCCCTGGGAATGGAGAGATGCATGGGACAGGACAAGGGGTAATGGGTTTAAACTGAGAGAGATCGAGGTGGGACATCAGGAAGGAATCCCTCCTGCAGAGGGTGGGGAGGCAGTGGGACGGGTTCCCAGAGAAGCTGTGGGTGGCCCATCCCTGGAAGTGTCCAAGGCCAGGCTGGATGAGGCTTGGAGCAACCTGGGCTATGGAAGGTGTCCCTGCCCATGGCAGGGGGTGGGGCTGGGGGGGCTTTAAGGTCCCTTCCAACCCAAACCATTCCGTGATTCAAGGATTCTATGACTGGTATGTGTAGAGCAGAGTTTGGCTTTGGAGACAGCACAATTTAAGTCACCATGTGTGGAGAATTTAGGATTGCAATTAATCTGTTTTCATCAGCTGCTGTCATCTAATGACCAGTGTGTCCTACTGCAGCATGGTCGAGGTTGAGCGTATGAACATTAAATAAATACGGCAGTGGCTGTCTACTGCGTTGGGTTGGGACCAGCCCCATCACTGCGTTCATCCTCCTTCCTCCACTCCCTCCCTGCAAGACGGCTGGTTCTGTACCCATCCGCTGCCTCCAGCGCTGCTGCCACTGCCTCTCCACCGTGTTGGACTTGAGGCTTGAGGCAACCTGTGGAAGAAGGAACCTGAAATGATTCTCTGGAGGCACTGAGATGTTTTTGGAGCAGAGGGAGGCTGTGCAATGTCTCCCAACAGGACGACACATTGCAGTGAACAGTCCAGGGAGTCTGCAGGGGAGAGGCCAGCTGGGATGCTGGAGCTGAGGGCTAGGATGGGAATCTGTTGGTATTAGGTTCATATTAGAATGTGGTCCTGATGGGGAAGCAAGGGTTGGCCAGTGGTTGAGTCCTGGGATGGTAGGAAATACTGGTAGGAGGCACTGACAAGCTCCTTCTGGCTATTCTGCCCTCACTACCTGTGAGAAATGAGGACCAGCAGCAAACCTGCAAAACCAGCGAGCTGAGGGCTAGGATGGGAATCTGTTGGTATTAGGTTCATATTAGAATGTGGTCCTGATGGGGAAGCAAGGGTTGGCCAGTGGTTGAGTCCTGGGATGGTAGGAAATACTGGTAGGAGGCACTGACAAGCTCCTTCTGGCTATTCTGCCCTCACTACCTGTGAGAAATGAGGACCAGCAGCAAACCTGCAAAACCAGCAGTGAACCTCCTGTGAGAAATGAGGACCAGCAGCAGGAGGCTAGAGGGGACTCTGGAGTGAACCTGCAAACCTGTACGTTAAGCCAGGACAGGACGAGCCTGACTGCATTCCTGATGTTGGCTTCTGCACTGGTCTGGTGAGCTTGTTGTGGCTGAATGCTCAGGGCTTTATCTGATAGATGTTTTGGCACAAGATTCCAAAATTGTGATGAAAATAACCTCTGGCCAGCTACCGCTTAGTCCTGGAGTTGCCTGCACGCTCTAAACAAGTCCCTACCACAACCCCTTGCACACTATATATCATTTCTGAGCATGCCAAGAACTTCTGGAGCTTCAGCAGGTTTAGTCAGGCTTTTATGTCCAACCCAGTCCTCGTCAGGGGGTCTGTGGGGTGCAGCCACAGCCTGTGCCAGCAGGACTGTGCAAACGCAGCTCTAGCCAGTTCCGTCGAATCGGTGCTTTTGTCCCGCACGGCGTTGCTTCTCGTCACGGTCTCTGCAATGGAGAGAGTCCAGATGAGTCCAGATGGCAGCTTTTCCCCTAATTGCATTTGGCCTGTTCAGCAAAAATCCCACAGAATTCGCAGCGTTAAGGAGCGTAACAACCAAAGGCGACGTGGCTGTCGCCTCCTGCGTGGCCGCTTCAGCTGATGGGAGGGCAGCACGCTTGGTCCTGGAGCCAGCAAAGCGGCGTGCCTGCCTCAGGAAAAAATGGGGGGAAAAACCTGCCTTTTGCAGAGTCCCTCCTCAGCAGGTTTACACAGCCCAAACAAAGCACAAGGTCTGGCTCAAATTTATGGAATCACAGCATGGCTTGGGTTGGAAGGGACCTTAAAGCCCCCCAGCCCCCCCCCCTGCCATGGGCAGGGACACCTTCCATAGCCCAGGGTGCTCCAAGCCTCATCCAGCCTGGCCTTGGACACTTCCAGGGATGGGGCATCCACAGCTTCTCTGGGAACCTGTCCCAATGCCTCCCCACCCCCTGCGGGAAGAATTCCTTCCTGATGTCCCATCTCCATCTCCCTCTTCCCATTTAAACCCGTTACCCCTTGTCCTGTCACTCCCTGCCCTTGGAAAAAGTCCCCCCCAGCTTTCTTTAGCCCCCCCCCAGGCACTGGAAGTCTGATTTTTGCAAGATGATAACATGATTCATGGACATACTCCCTGAGACAACGGTAATCTCTTTGGAAAAGGCTGAAGAATTGGTACCTCAGTAAAACTTCCTTCAGTGTCATTAACTGGAGGGAATTCTTCCTTTGCTGATATGCAGAAGACCGTATTTTTGTGGTTTGTCATTCCTAATTAAAATCTTCTCACATCTGAGACATATATTATATACCTAGGTGGCATATTAAATGCCTTTCCTCTATAATATAGAGATTTTTTTTTTATTTAAGTTGAAAAATTAATTGAACAACTAATCTTCCTGCTTCTGCTGTTGCTGTATGTAGTGAAATTTAATTTCATTACTAAAAGAACATGTTCCATTTCACTTTTTAAGTGGTGTATTTATTTTTATAATAAACTTTAATTTTAGTCCCTTAAGGAACATGAACATATTGAGATCCAGACTAAATTCTCCGTTTTGCTTTGAGTTGTAGACATTAGTCAGAATATATTAGATTTATCGGTTCTTTTGATTAACCTTAAAGGAGACAAGACTTCATAAGTAACCGTCTCTGGAAACATTTTTCTTTTTTTTTTTTTTATGGATGTGAATCAGTTTTCCAGGCACACCTCCATGCGCTGGCTGCATTGCTCAGGTTCCTTTTCATCGTGGTTACTTTAATCCAGTGGAAAACTCATGTCAATTCTAATTATTCCAGCTCTGGATGAGTCTTCAGCGTCCTACCAACACCCATTATGCTCCACTTCGAAATACCTTGGAAAATGCAACTGAAGTTCTTAATCCTGCCAAATGTATGCATATGCTCAAGTGAATAATCCCCTGGAAGTGATCATGTTGATGTACTCATGTCCCTAAATCTCTGGGAGCTGGGAGTTTCAGGGTTTATCCATCAGGCAGCACACTTCAGAGGGATCCAAACTGCTGATGTGACCTAACGTGGGTCTAGAAGACACAGTGCAGCACAACTTTATTAGAGCTTATGTGTGGCTGCAGAAAAAGGCGTATTTTCTCACTTGTGCCCCATAGCCAACAAATCCTGCTTCTTGGCCATGCTGGCTTTTGCTCTCAAGATCCCTCTGAATCCTTGCTGAGAAACTCCAGTGCCACTGTGCTTTTCCTATCCTTTCCAAAGGCATCATGAGCAGCACCCTAGGATACCCACCAGTTTCTTGGCTTTCCTTTCTATATATTTAGAATGAGATGCCAGCTGAACTTCCTAGTTTCTTTTTTTTTTTCCCCTCTCTTCCTTTCAAGCCAAAAAGTTATTGCTTATTCCTTTTCTTCTCAGAAAAAAATGATTTTAAATTCTTTCCAACTGCCCTATTTGAAAATTCATTCAAATGGATTATAATTGAGAGCTGAGATTTTCATTTCACACAGGAGAAAAGCCAAGATTACCTCCTGCTGAAAATCACACCTGGCTCCAAACTTCTAAACTAGTATGAGTTCATTATGGGAGATGCAGTCAAGGACAGAGGGGAGACATGGAAATAATCCGGTAAGAAATTGTCATGGAATTCCTGGACTGAAATCCTGGGTTTAAGCTATGTCTCAGCATATAGCTGCAAATTTATTTATTTGCTTTTCCCGGGAAAATCAAAATAAAACCAACCCATTAGGTTTAATCTGAATTGGAAAAGAGGAGTTAGTATTCTCTCCCTCAGCACTGGGTTCTGCTGGGTCTCGTAGCATCTGAGAGCTCACCGTAAGAGTCATCCCCTCTCCCAGCCCATGTCAACAGGAAAGCACGGGGCGGCAGGACTAAGGTGGGTGCCAGAGGTGTATCACCAAACCGTTCCCAGGTGTACTAGTGAAATAACCAGGATGCCACCTTGATGGAGAGGTGTCCTTAGGACCAGGTTAGACCTGGCATAGTCCGGGACACGTGGCCAAGCCTCAATGCCAGACCTGCAGCAGATGTGTGTGCTGGTCGTTGAGTTAGGTACACTCCACTCCGGGGGGGCTTTTAGCTGGTTTGGCAATGG
Source organism: Eurypyga helias (assembly GCF_000690775.1). NCBI lineage: Eukaryota > Metazoa > Chordata > Aves > Eurypygiformes > Eurypygidae > Eurypyga > Eurypyga helias. The sequence goes on along the minus strand of NW_010230165.1, from coordinate 91,720 downwards.
TGAGGTACATGACCCTTCCCCAAAAGTGGTTAGCTATGATGAGAGCTAGTTAGGAAACTTCTAAGAGATGGGAAGTCAAGGGAGTGGGTTGCTGGAAAATGCTAGTAAATGGCATGGAATTATTCCTTCAGCTGTATCATGTCTTGTAGTGAAGAAGTCAATCCAGGTTTCCCAGCGAGGTCCTTTAAGAGGATTTTCCTGTGCCCTTCTCCAACACTTTGCTTAGAGCTCTTTAGGAGTTTTGGTACTAAATCTTCAAACTAACAATTTTTTAATGAAGAATTCAGTGGCCATATCCTGGAGGATATACAGCCCGTGAATGGAAACAGTTTGTTTATCCTCAGTGTAATTCAAGGCGTCTCTTTCTTGTGTGAAAAATTCTCCATTACTCAAAGAAAGAACCATGAGAAGCATTTTCAAGGCCAGTAAGCCACTTAGAGAGACAAGTAGGCATAGCAGCTCATAAAAGATGCCCTGGATTTTTTGCTGATCTAAAGATATTGGGAACCAGACAGCCAGCTGAGCAAAAAGTGCTGAAGAAATTAAAGATCTGCTCTTCCTTTTTCGTATTTTTCCCCTTTTCTGGGAGTCATAAGGAACTAATAATGAACAAAAAGAGAAACCTTCATTCAAAGACACCATGTGTACTAAGGATTTGGAGAGTCACTCTTGTGATTTCCTTCAGCTGACCACTCACCACTCCCAGCTGTTCCAAATTTTGTCTGGAATCACTTCACTTTAATTAAAGTTGAAAACAAAAACAGCCGCCTTTGTGTGTGTGCTTACGGTTTCACTAGGGCTGAGCTTGCTGAAGAGTGAGTCCTTTCCGTGCAGTGTTTTGGTGCGAGTGGGGTAAGTTTTAACAAGAAATACTGTAACTTGAAACAGAAATGCAAAGTAATTTAATTTGGCAACTTTTATGTCAGAAGTCTCATATTCTTTCATTACCTTTGAATTCTGCCATATAAATTGTGGTTGATTAAGACATGTCTTCCAGAAAGGTACTTAGGCTTGAATATTTCAAGATACTACACATAAACACCTCACAGTTAATGCCTCTTGCCGTTAAAATGCTGAGATTTACCTGATTTCTGATTTTATCAGATTCATGTGGAACGTCTCACTCTGCTTTATCTCTGATACGTGAAAAAGATAACTTCTATTGTATGTTCTTGCTTACTCTACAGGTGAATCTTAATATGTCTTGAGTCTCTCCTGTTTCAGGATTATTTTTGGGCAAACTAAACCATAGTCTGTCATTTTAATGTGACTTAGGTACAGTGAAATTATTCTATCACTGAAATAGAGAGTCACACATCCATAAAATCTGAACAAATCTGAGTGGGACTGAAGTCTCCAACAAGGCAAATGATTTAGTAGCCATGAAATCCTGATGAATAAGTGAAGGATATAGTCACAACCGTGTCTGCCAGCTTCCTGCCAGACAGGTAGTTTATTCACTCTATCTACTTGCAAATGAAGCCAACGTAGTTCTGAATGTCTGTATTATAAATGAGAAAAACTTAAATTATTTATAGCTCTGTGTTTAAGGAAACCATTGACCGGTTAAATCTCGGTATGCCTTTAGTCAGTGAACTGGTATCTCGGCTGTTGCCCAGATTTGTGCTGTTGCCCCTTAACTTTTTTGAGATACCCAAACTGGCTTACTTAAAGCTGGGTGATGTAACTTCTGCTTCCACTGGACTGTGGAAATATGCAGGTTTCTAAAGAAAATTACGGTTGATGTGTCAGGTGAGGCTCTCTATAATTTACCTCTAGATAAATTCCTTTTCCTTTATGCCCTGGCTGGAAAGGAGCAAAAAGAAGAGCAAAGTTGTCTTTTTCCTGCAGAAGCATATTGTGAATGAGTCAGAGATGAAATTCTGAATTTAAGTGGTGGACAGCTAGTGTCAGCTTCCTCTATTAATAAAGAGTCCTAACTTCCTCAAAGCTTCATTGCACCTCAAATGAGAACCTACACATTTATGACCCAAATCTAAAACAATCTGTTTTAGTGTTTAAACACAGCTTTACTTCCAGGTAAGAACTGTGCACTTCTGCCTGCTGGAAATCAGCTCGGTGTCTCGACCCGTTTCATATCCTGTTACATAGCACAGGATACTCAGAAAGAAGTGTACTGGGGGTAAGCTGGGCTGTGTACAGACTAGATCAAATCAGTTTAAAAATATCAAACTTTTTTTTTTTTCCTGAGGTAATACATAGACAGAGAGAGAAGATATTTTGGAAAGCTAACAATGCCTAGGTGAGATGCAAGTTTGAAACTTAAAGATCTTGTTTAACAGAGGAATCTTTTCCAGAGATTTGTACTGATTTTGAACTATAACTTTTACACTGAGTAAGCCATTAAAATCCCCCAGCTGAAAAATACTTTGGAGGGGTTTCTAAAACACTGTCACTGTCTACGGGTTGGCAAAGGGCAGTGGAAGATCAGAGACCTGAAAAGGAAACACTCAGCTGTCAAGTGCCAACCAGGAGCAGCGTGTTCCTGCATCCCATCACTGCCCACCACGGGGCTGGAAGGGAGCGGGTGGATAGCTGGGTTAAGTCCTGCTGTGTGTTTCTGGGACAGGGGAAAAGAGCATTCAAGAACTTCCCTGAGAGACAATTGGGAAGTGGTTTTCTGGGTATTTCTGCAGTAAGACCTCAGAGAAGCACATATTTGATTTTTCTTTTAAAGTCTGTTTAAAAGAAAATTCAAACTGGGGATGGATGAGGAGCTGACCCAAGAGCTTATGTGTCAGGATTAAAGGGAGGGCAGGGAGAGGGGATATGGTAGTAGGAGTTTGCTACAGACCACCTGGCCAGGATGAGCGAGTGGATGAGGCCCTCTACAGACAGATAGCAACAGCCTCACGTTCATATACCCTGGTCCTCAAGGGGGACTTCAACCACCCCGATATCTGTTGGAGGGACAACACAGCAGGGCACAAGAAAGCCAGGAGGTTCCTGGAATGTGTCGATGACAACTTCCTTATCCAAGTGATAGAGGAGCCGACCAGGAGAGGTGCCATGCTGGACCTTGTTCTCACCAACAGGGAGGGGCTGGTGGGGGGTGTGAACCTCAAGGGCAGCCTTGGCTGCAGCGACCATGGAATGATGGAGTTTGAGACCTAGCAAGGTTGCTACCCTGAACTTCAGGAGAGTAGAATTGTTGGCAGAGTCCCATGGGATAAAGCCCTGGTGGGAAGAGGGGCCCAAGAAAGCTGGTGAGTACTCAAGGACCTTCTCCAAGCTCAGGAGTGATATATCCTAGTGAAGAGAAAGCTGGGTACAAATGCTGGGAGGCCTGTGTGGATGAACAAGCAGCTCCTGGGGAAACTGAGGTGCAAGGCCCTGTAGTGACAGGACAAGGGGTAATGGGCTTAAACTGAAAGAGGGAGATTGAGATGGGACATCAGGAAGGAATTCTTCTTGCAGAGGGTGGGGAGCACTGGGACAGGTTGCCCAGAGAAGCTGTGGATGCCCCATCCCTGGAAGTGTCCAAGGCCAGGCTGGATGAGGCTTGGAGCAACCTGGTCTAGGGGAAGGTGTCCCTGCCCATGGCTGGGTGTAGGATTCTGTAGGATTCATATGCAGCCCGAACAAACTTGTCAGGAAAACTCATGATGCTGAAAACATCCAGTGTCCCTTTTATCAAACAGTTTGAATGACAGGGGCAGTGCTATCAAAGGTACCCCAAGACTGAAAGATGCCCCTTCCAAAGTTCTGTAAGTGAATTTAATGTATTACAGATGCTTCGAGTTGTCATCTGTGGTCTGACAGCAAATGGTAATTCCTTGCAAGTCTGCACGTGAGTGGTCACCATGAGCTGGAAACATTTGTTTTACTTGTACATAATAGCTGAACTGTTAATAACCTGAGCACATGCTTCTTGGCAATTTTGTAGTCTTACAGTTCCTGGCTGACTGCTTAAGAATACCAAACTTCTGATTTTTCTCTCCAAGGTGAAGTTGACCTAAAGAAGAGTTTATCTTAAAAGTAGTAATCTTGTACTCTCCAAACTCTGAACCTTGATAACTTATATTTTATCTCTTTCTGACTATGTTGTATTCATGAATCTAGTTAACTTGATTTAGTTTTCAAAATTTAACTAACACCCTGGCAAAGTGATTTTTTTTATCCTATCAAAATAGCCAGTGGGAAAAGATTACCCAATACCCATATAAATGAATTTTTAAAAAAACATTATTTTAAAATAGTCTCTTTGGGGGGAAAAAAAGTTAAAAACAAGATCAGTTGATGTGACCTTCTGACTGGAAGTGGTAGAAAATAGTATCTCTCTTGATCTTCCTCCAAACTTCTCACGTCTCATTCTTCCTTATTGCCCAAAAGAAGCTGAAAACACTGACAGAAGGGGAATGAGCTGCAGGCCACAATGAGGTTCTTTGTATGACTTGCCCACATTCTCTCTTAACAAGAAGGCTGCATGTACGTGTTCCAATACACACATAAATGCCATAGATTTTTTTTTTACATAGCTTTTCCACTCCATTTTTCATTGTTGATTTTTTATAATTGTCAGTTAGGCCTTTTTTCTGGTTTTCCTGCTGTTACATAAGAGACTCTAATACTGGATATTGAATGCTAAGTGAAGAAATTTTATGTACATTAATAAGCAGCATACAGTGTAAATACAGGTTGCCCTGTAATCAGGCAGTTAGTTTGCCAAGATGTTTTCCATTCTTTTAAAAAGAAACCAGTAGACAGTGTGACAGCAATCTGACACAAGCAACATGGTTGCTGATCCCATCCAACCTAACCAAATTTTTAAAAAGCTGATATTCTTGAATATGGTCAGTCTGCTTCTCTCCAGTGGTCAGCTCTTTCCTTGTTTTTAACTCTCACCTCCATGGAGTGATTTTGTACACATCTACTCATTTTCCTTAAAACCATTTATCTTCTGGTGTCTGACAATGAATTAATTACATTTTTCTTCCTTACTACCCAGTATTCTGTCTGACTGATAAGGGCAAAATGGTTTATTCCTTTCTTTTAAAAAGTTGTTGGTGTTGCAGCTTTATTTTAGCTGTATGCTTTTATTCCCGTGAGACAATCAGCCAGCAGCCTCTTGGTGTGTGGTCGCCAGCATTGCTGATGTGACCTAACTGTGAGCCTGATGGAAAAGCACTCCAGGCGTGCTCTCAATGCAGTGATGAGCCCAGGTCCCGGCTGACCAGCACAAGAAAGATGGGGCCATACTTCATAGAGCCCAGCAAAGGGCTGTGAAGATGATGAAGGGACTAGGAGCATCCCTCCTCTGAAGAGAGGCTGAGAGCGGGGGCTGTTCAGGCTCCGGCATTTCTCCGTGTAGACAAATACCTGCAGTGAGGGTGCAAAGGGGATGGACCCAGGCTCTCCTCATGGTGCCCAGGGACAGGATGAGAAGCAAAGGGTAGAAACCGAAACACAGGAAATTCCACTTAAACTTTATTACTGTGAGGGTGACCGAGCACTTGCACAGGTTACCCAGAGAGGTGGTGGAGTCTCCACCCTTGAAGATTTTCAACAGTGGTCAAGACACATTCTGGACAACCTGCTATAACCCTGCTTGACCAGGGAATTGGGCCAGGTGACATCTAAAAGTCCTTCCCAACCTCAACCATTCTTTGAAACATGGTTTATGACAGGGGAAAAAAAAAGAAAATTGGCAGCAGTAGGGTTTGCTGTTGATATAGTTGATGTAAAATAAGGAAAAGGATTAATTACGCATAAATTTAGCAAAAAAAAAAATTAATTGTCTAGTCAGGCTTAGGATTACACTGGGGCACATGAGAGGTGTGGCCAAAAAGACCATTTCATCTTCTGTTTTGGACAACTACAACAATATGGAATGAGCTGCCTGAGCTGAGCGTTGCTCCTGTTGTCTCAGGATTGAAACTGGACTAAAGCAGAGTCAGACAAATCCAGCCTGAGGATTTTAGTTGAGCTGGTCTAATTTCAAATCCCTGGCTGTGGTCATATCACCCTTTATCTATTGTTAAATAGATGCACCTTAATTCTTGATCAATAATGATTTACTGGTTTGAGTATGTAAATAATTTAGTGGATCCTAGTTGAGTGTGTAAGAGGTGCTGTGAAGCATAAAATAGACCTGTACTGGGCACCCTGCATGAACACTGGGCTCTTCTGGAGACCAGTCTTCAGCGAGCCTTGTTCGCTGTAGTAACAGCAAGGAGTTACTTATCAGTGCTCTTTGGGTGCCTTTAATTGTGATTTATCAATTTCACCAACTCTAATGCTGATGTGCCAATCTGGGTTTGGGTAAATTTTCTCTAGTTATTCTTGAAGTCCTTTATCTTCTTTTCCCTTCATTTTCTTTCATCATTTATTTAATGAATTGGAATATTCAGATCTCTTACGCTGCAGTTATGTCAGCGCAAGCTGACGCCGCTCTCTCTCTCAGCGGAGCTGCTAAACATTAGTCAACACGACTATGGAAAAACAAAGATCATTCTGTTTAATCCCTGAATAACTTGGTTTCCCAGTACATACTGGTATGAACTGTTCCTAGCTACTTCTGGTATGGGTTGAATTGGGAAGATTGATTTGTCACTTAAATACTTCAAACTGCTCTGGGTTGACACTGCAGTTATGTCAGCGCAAGCTGACGCCGCTCTCTCTCTCAGCGGAGCTGCTAAACATTAGTCAACACGACTATGGAAAAACAAAGATCATTCTGTTTAATCCCTGAATAACTTGGTTTCCCAGTACATACTGGTATGAACTGTTCCTAGCTACTTCTTGGTATGGGTTGAATTGGGAAGATGATTGATTTGTCCCTTAAATACTTCAAACTGCTCGGGGTTGACATAATTTCATGACTGACAGTTTTCATGGCAAGCTGGATCCATGCACTAGAGTGTTTATGTATTCTGGAAAGTTTCCTAGGGACATCATGCTAGTCGGGAACAGTGCAGTTCCTGTCCCGACTTACAAATTACCTCTAGTCTGTTAGACAGTGAGGGTGTAAGTATTGGACCTGGATTCAGTCCTTGTTCATAGCAGGGTGGGACATGGTCAGCTTAAAACCTGAAAAAAATTGCTCTTTATAGCTTTCATTTTCAGAGGGGGATGCAGGGTTATGCTCTAGGTCTTTGGGGGTTGTGTAGAGCTGTAGCAAGCTTTTGTGTGCCATGCAAAGAAATGATCAAGTGTGTTACTCTGAGTCTTTTCCCCCACATGTTGTTTTTTTAAATGCAGTGGCTCTATTAAGTGAAATGTGTGAAATTAGTGATAAGTAAGTGAAATACCCTGGTGAGGTCTTTTCAAGGTTACTGTTGTCCTGAATATCTGTCCTTTGCTCAACATGGAGCTTTCCTGTGCAGAAATAACGGGCTCCCTGGGTTATTTGCCATGTCCCTGGGACAGTAAATTTAGTGGTCAGGCTGCCTGGAGGAAAGGCACAACTTCGTTCATTAAATACCAGTTCACACTATCCATGAATTGAGTTCACTGAAGAATAAATGTTTGCCTTTTTACAACATGATCCCATATCAAAACCAAACAAAACACCCCAAAACAACCAAACCTTCAGATTGGGTCCGCTTTTGATAAATGTGCGGTGATGCTGCATCAGTGACAAACTGCATCTCCATGTCAGTGGTCAGTGTGAGCAGAATCAGATCTGCATCGTGTCTTCCGCTGTGTGTTATTTTGTTTTCCTTTATATCGTGGTAGGCAGGTCTAAATTGCTTCTACTGTAATATATTTAATAGTCTGCAGCAAAGGAGCAGAGGGGGGGAAAAAAAAGTCATGTGTTGAAGAATACAAAATAAAACCAACAGAATACAGGTCTCACTTTTCCTGTTTTTTGAAGACCTGGGAGAGAAAGAAAAAAAAAAACCAACAAACTAAAAAAGCTTCCAGTGTGTAACTATAGATGAGCTACAAAATAAACAGTTTTTTATTTCTTCACTGCTTCTGCTGCTTTAGCCATCCCAGCTGGCAGTGTCCTTCAGAGTTAATGTAAGGGTTGAGGTAAGAACACATCTTCTGTGAGAAGGGTAAACAAGTAAAATACTCACAGGTATTACCTTATCCTTCTCACAGAAGGGTGAAGAAATCTCTGCTGTGGGTTTGCCCCAGCTGCTCCAGGAGGTCATCATTTCCCACTGCCAATGTGCCTTCAGAGGACTCATTGCAAGAGCACTTTGGGGAACGCACCTTTGCTCCCCGCCCAGACAGAAGAGAGAAGGTCTTGGAAGAACTGTCAGCCGTGGCTGTTTTGGACTGTAACACCTCTGCTACAGCCTGGACATCACTGCGCAGAAGCAATAGTGACGCCTTGATCTGCTTGAAGTCCCTCTGGTCCCACTCTCTTGCCAGGCAGCACCAAGTCAGGTGGTGTGTCCTGTGGGAAGAGCAATGGGACACAGACCTGTAGAGGCAACAGCTCTGTTCTGACCACAGAACACACAAAACTATTAACAAAGGGGAAATTAACTTTTCCAGCACCTAATAGATCTTGAGGAAAGCAAACCACTGCCTCAGCAGATCCCCAAATCTAAGAACACACCAACTGCTTTACAAGACCACAATAAAGGTTTGTCAGGCTTCACGTGCTGTCCTCAGCACGGAAAGGACAAAGAAATGTCCTCAACATGTCAAGAGGAAAGGACAAAGAAATTAAAACATGTATATGTGTCCTATTGCCGCTCTCTAGGGAGTACTCTAAGGCAGTTAAGAGGCTTCAAGTTGGGTATCTCTCTATACTAGAGCTCTATTTTCCTTATTTCTTGCATTTATCCAATTGGTCTTTGAGTCCATGTTAATATTAGCATCCTTAAGAACCTGCAGAAAAGGTTTTCACAGATTATTTACGCGGTGTGTGAAGGAGAACCTCTGCTGCCTGCTGTGACTCTCTCCCATCTGATGCCACTTAGCTCTGTTATTGGAAGTGACAGGAACAATTATTCCCTGCACGGTTTCTTCAGGCCGTTCATGAGTTTTTAGGCTTCTCTTATGTGCTTCCTTCCAGGCTGTGTTCAGGCTATGTAATTATTGCTTCTATGTTCATATCTTATTTCATTTTTGTTGCTTTCTTTATGCATTTTTGCACCCTACTCTTGGCTTGATAGAAACGGGCCTGAAATTAAGGTGTTTAGAGGAGTCTTCATGTGTAGGTAAAGATGATAATCTCGGGGCCGATATCTTTGTTCTGTAAAAATTACCTAAATGGGCAGTATAGGCCTGATTCCACAGAAATACTTGGCCAATCTGCACAGTGACCACATGGACTGGTAGAGGTGAGAGGTTAAATCTCCACCGAGAGTGGGACGTTCCTGCCCCCACTCAGAGGTGACTCCGTGCTGCTCATCTTTCCCTGCCTGTTTGGATCGAGTGAATAGTTTGAGAAGTGGACGCTTACGCTGACATATTACCGTGAGCACCCCGAGACTGATGAGTTAATTTACTCCTCTCAAAGCCTTTCTTCTCAGTGCTCTAGGAGCTGCTCTGTAAGATGCTGTCTTGGGAATGGAAAGTTATTTTCCGTCTTTCCATGCCAGAACTTGCGGCCAACGAAGCAATTTAACTAGCTGAAAAATCTTTGGTAGGCTTGAATCCTGAGCAGGGAAGTGAACAATACGAATTTTATAGTTTGCTTGGGATCTTGCACTTCATGTAAGTGATGGAGATGCTGCTTTGTTTTGGTTCTCTTCCTCTTTTACATCCTTCAGAAAATCACTGTCTAATCCAAGAAAACTGATCAGAGAAAATGATGCTTTTTCTCTGTCGGGTCCAGGGGATACTTCTGCTGAAGAGCACTGATGGGAGAGGCCAGCCTCCTGTCTCTGATCTGCAGTGGTTATGAACATTTCCAGTGTGTTTCCTTGGAATGCAGAGGCGCTGAGCCCTGCTGGGCCCATGTGCGAGTGTCCTACGAGCTGTGTCTGCTGTGTAGTACCAGAACCCAGAGCACTCTTACACCAGCCCTTGCTTACATTTACTTGCATTACATATGCCTGGGAAAAGAAAAAAAAACAAACCAAAAAAAACCCTTGTCATGTCCCTTTTTGCAATGTTTCAGCTCAAACAGAACAGATGTTTTCATTTTAGCAAGAAAAAAATTTCATTTTTCTTCATTAATGATGCCAACTGATACCCTCTCCATGCTAATTCTGCAAGTTTCCCTGAGAGACAAATATTTTCACCATCATATTCCATAGATTAGAATGTGGGGATGAAGTTTTGTCTCGCAGGCCATGTGAGGGTGGCAAACATCAATTCTTGTCATCCTTATTAAAAAAACAAATTGGAGCCAAAATGATCAGAGCTCTAATTGAAACAGATAAGCAGAATTGAAAGAACTTCCGATATCATAACATCCCACTGCGTTCCTTTAAAATATTGCTATAATTAACTGGAGATGACAGAAAATTATTAATTAAAAGAGGGCCCGGTATTGATTGGACTGCGTCCAGCTGTGGAGCCCTCAACATCAGAAGGATATTGACCACTTGGAGCGAGTCCAGAGGAGGCCACGGAGATGATCAGAGGGCTGGAGCACCTCTGCTATGACGAAAGGCTGCGAGAACTGGGCTTGTTCAGCCTGGAGAAGAGGAGGCTCCGAGGAGACCTCACTGCAGCTTTCCAGTATCTGAAGGGGCTACAAGGGTGCTGGGAGAGGACTTTTTACAAGGGCCTGTAGTGACAGGACAAGGGGTAATGGGTATAAATTGAAATCAGGGAGGGTTAGATTAGATGTCAGGAAGAAATTCTTCACAGAGAGGGTGGGGAGGCACTGGCACAGGTTGCCCAGAGATGTTGTGGATGCCCCCTCCCTGGATGTCTTCAAGGCCAGGCTGGATGTGGCTTTGAGCAACCTGGTCTAGTGCCAGGCGTCCCTGCCCATGGCAGGGGGGTGGGAACTAGATGATCTTTAAGGTCCCTTCCAACCCTAACCATTCTGTGATTCTATGATTTCAGCTGCTGCTGCTTCGGTAGCAAAAACCCTTTCATGGAAAGGGTGGGGAGCTGGTAGCGTGCTCCGAGTCTGCTGTCGGTGGTGGCAGGTGCTGCTGGCAGGCAGTCTGCGCTTCCACCTTGGGCTCCTCTGTCACGTGAAAGGCTTTCCTGCATTTTGTGCAACACACCATTCAAGGTGTTATTTCTTGGTCGCCTTTGCTGGCACCAGCTTTACTCGCATAGCCATACCCAGAACAGTGTTTATCCCATTTTCAAATTTAGCAAATGACAGATTTGGTGGTGAGTTGAGAGGCCAATGAAAAGTAAAAAGGATCTGAAGTAGCACAGAAATGTACCTCTCCTCAGCTACTTACAGCAGGGTGATGTGTTGACCTCATCAATCTGGGTCATGTTCCCAAAATAGTAGAAGGCCCATAGCTCCTTTGCTGGCTCACCTGTTAGCTGGTTGGTTTGTTAGCTTGCTAGTTTGACTGAGCGAGCTGGGGGGTTGGTGGCTTTTCCAGTCGTGCTGTCACTCGTGGGGTCACTCAGACTCTGCTGGGATTGCTCTCAGGCTCCGACTCTCCCTGCTCAGAACCTGGCTGTGCATCGGTTGGCGGGTGGTGAGCTCTTGAATGATTTATTTTTTTATTATTTTATTTACTTATTATTGTTAATATTAATAGTATCCCTGTAATATACACTTATATTCAATTATTAAATAGTTCTTCTCTCAATCCACGAGCTTCCTTCTCGTTTACTCCAATCCTCCGTGAGCGAGCAGCTGCGTGGTACTTCATTGCTAGCCAAGGTTAAACCACGACACAGCCTTTGCAGCGTGCGTGCTAACGCGCTGGGTTTGACCCCTTCTCCTGGCTGGCGCTCTTGGACTGGGATATTTATTTAAAAGAGGAAGCCGTTGCAGCAGCTGGCACTTTATATAAATGTGTACATTAATAAATAAACCACCTTCTCCATGAAGTTGCTTTTAGGAGATCAAGATTTATGTCTCGGAGTGGGACGCTTGTTACAGAGAACGGCTTTAATGGACTTTGGAGCAGAATGCAAAGGGAGGTCTTGCAGCAAGGACGTCCTCGGAGCAGGGAGCCCGAAGTAATGCGAGCGGCATGTCAATAGGACTGCACAGACCTGTGATTAATGGCATGAGTTAGCACCCTGGGCGGGAGCAGCCACGCGTCTTTGGGCAGCATGGGTACACCCGTGGAAGATGCGATTGAAACCTCAGGGATGTGTTTTGGAATTCAAGAAGAATTCATGGTGTTGACCCACTGTCTGCCCTTCAGCGGGAGTTGCTACTGAAGGGAAGACAAGTGGAAAACAGCTCAACATCACTGGGAAAACCCAGCTCCCTGTGCACACGGGCGCTGCAGGTGTGAGCCGGCCTCGCAGCCCCTGCTGCCCCGCGTGCTCTCCATGGCACATCCGCCAGCGAGGGAGGGTGCCTTGGTTTTACAGTAACTTTCAGCTTTGTTTCCTCTGATCACCATGGATTTCAATCTCCTTTTATGTGCATGAGGATTTAGTAATCCTTGCAGAACTCCGTAGTGAAGGCTCCGCTCAGATTGCGCATCTTCACTCCTGTAACCTGAAATCTTCTTACTCTTCCTAACCACAGTCAGTCTTTTTTCCACCGAGTCTTCTGACAATTTCTTACGATAACTATGCATTGTGCAGGGAAATTTCCTTGTAAGGAAAGCTAGTTTTCAGCTTAATTCAGCCTCTCCGTGTTTTTATGTGGCATTTGCAATGAAAACCAAAGTGGCTCTCTGCCTGCTCTGCCAAACCGGTGATCGTTCATCCTGTGTCATTGCAAGCAGCGAGACGGCTCCATCAATGAGTCTGAGTTATATTTAAATGTTCGGACTTCCATTAATTCACTTGCCTCACCCAGTTGTTTCCCAGACAAAGCAATAACGCCAAACAAAAATCCATAATTTATAGTGAAGTGTGAGAATGCAAATAGTATTTATTCCTTTTCTTTAAATTCATTCAACATATCTATTTTCCTTTGAATTGATTTCTAAGTGTTCTTAGTGGTCTTATATATAATTCATAAACAATTTTTATTTTTATGTTCCTTAAGCTGGTTTGCTTACTTCTTTCTTATCTTTGATTCATTCTTCATTTTCTCTAGCAAAAGTGGTGCTAGTTGCTATGGTAACTTCTCCTTCCTACCAGGTTTGGGTTATTGTTTTTTCTTCTTTCCACTTCCCTCCAAGAAGAAACTTTTTTGGTCCTTTTGCAGACATCATCCTTATTTCTCACCCTCCCACCTCAGCCACATCTTTCACTAAGCAGAGCCTGCGGGAGACATCTGGAGAGAAACTGTGAAGACCATTTCCCAGGGGGACCCTCCACCCATGCACAGGTACAACTGGCTCCTTGCAATGTCCGCATGCCATGCACTCCCCAACCCCACCTCTGCCAAAACTCACCCTTCATCACCCCACCCCCCAGAAGAAACAGAGAAAAGAGGAAAAAACCACCAAAAGTCAGCTAATGCCCCAACTTTGTTTATAGCAGCTTTCCAGTATCCCACCAATCAACCAGGTCCCACCTTCCTCTTCTTGAAGAATTGAGCCATGGGGGTGAGTGGGTGGGTGAGGGCCCAAGCTTGTAAATTCAGGACTTAGAGGCCATCCTGGAATGTGTCACCTGACTGAGGTGGGTGAGGGAGAGCTCTGAGTTTGCACTGTCCTCTGGGTCGCCTAGGGCTCTCGTACATTGCATAGCACTGGGTCCATGCTGGGGTGCTCTGCGGCCTCAGGAGAAGGAGGGGATGAGGCATGTTTCCAGCTGCTGCTCAGCTCTTGGCTCATTGTGTCACTCTGCAGCCTGTCCTGGGTGCAGAGCTGGGATGCAGGAGGGTGAAGGAAGGGTTTGGCAAACTTTATGGGGAAGGATGATATTTGGGGTCCCGCTGCTGGGGTCCACAGGGACCCATGTGTGCTTCATCGATGCTGTGATGAGTGCACACGGTACAGGCAGTGGTCACATCAGAAAGACAGAAGTGGTAGGACAGACGTGAACATGCTGTTTGTGTAAATGTTTTGCTGAAATATATGTTTAAACATAAAAAGTTATGCTACCAAAGTGAATGGAAGGAGCACATGAGGCTTAGCAGTTTTAATTTTTCTTAAATACATAACTAATATTCCCATTACACAATGCTCCTCATACTAGAAGATTCCATCCAAAGTGTAATTTGTAGGAAGCTTCATCTCTTTTGCTGGCTTTGCTTATGCAGTGGGAAAAATGGGCAGAATGGGATCCCCTGCTCTGCTTGCCCACCAGAGCTACAGTCTTCAGCTGAACTGGTGGTTTTTAGACCAACACATATAAATGCCTGTGGATACAGTTCAGGTCCACCCCCACCCTTTTCTGCACTCCCTGGAAATGACTGATCCCCTGCCGGGGAATTACATCCAGTACCTGTCTGCTCCAGGGAAAAATCTGCTTGGCTCACACTGTTTAAACTAATTCCGGGCTGAAGTGGCTTATTGATTTATTAACAACACTTAATTAACTGGCAATCAGTGAACTGCACATTCAGGATCAATACCGGTGGTACAACAGGTAAGCCACCGTGCTAGACACCCACAAAATGGTGATAAATAGCTACAAATGTCCAAATACCCATTTTTAGTCCCAGAAAGCTGGAATTACACATGCACACACAAAGATACAAAGGATGTGTGCCTACAAACCTCCCCCGAATGCGGTGTCCAACAGGAAGGCTGCTTTGGGGGGCCTTGGAGATGTTGTGGTGGCATCCGGGCTGCTCCTGGAATCATCAAATCAGCTTTTATCTCTTTCCACCCCAAGATCTCTTCCCTCTGTTACAAACGTCCATGCTGCTTTGCTATGTCTTCTTAAGATTTTCTTTTCCAAAGTCCTTTTGTGATGATCAAATTCCTGTTTAATCCAGGTGATGGCTGTCTTCTTCCACGCCGTGGTCATCTTTAGGTCTCAGTGCGCTTCAATTTAGTGCATTTCCCCACACCCGTGTGGCTTGCACCCATTTCCCTTCGTGTTGGGTGTGTTTATCCATGCGGTTTGCCAAGGGTGGGCCAGGGAGGCTTTCTCCATCGTGTTCTGTGCCCAAGCACACGCTCCTTGGGTGGAGGTGGTCGTTCAGCAGTGGTGAAACCTGTTCTGCAAAGTTGCTCTTCCCTCAGGGAAAGCCAAGGGAGGGAAGCTGTGCCCTGGTCAGCGTTGCTTCCTTAATGACCACACGTTTCTCTCCTGGCAGACAAAGTGATGCTCATCATGACTGGGAGAGGACTTTTTACAAGAGCCTGTAGTAATAGGACAAGGGGTAATGGGTATAAATTGAAATCAGGGAGGTTTAGATTAGATGTCAGGAAGAAATTCTTCATGGAGAGGGTGGTGAGGCACTGGAACAGGTTGCCCAGAGATGTTGTGGATGCCCCATCCCTGGATGTCTTCAAGGCCAGGCTGGATGAGGCTTGGAGCAACCTGGTCTAGTGGAAGGTGTCCCTGCCCATGGCAGGGGGGGTGGAACTAGATGATCTTTAAGGTCCCTTCCAACCCAAACCATTCTATGATTCTATGACGCTCAGCAGCCTTTGAACCAAAGTTTTGGATTGCATGTTTCCACCATGGCAAAAGTCCGTGAAGCCGCAGAAACAACCAGGCTGGATGAGGCTTGGAGCAACCTGGTCTAGTGGAAGGTGTCCCTGCCCATGGCAGGGGGGGTGGAACTAGATGATCTTTAAGGTCCCTTCCAACCCAAACCATTCTATGATTCTATGACGCTCAGCAGCCTTTGAACCAAAGTTTTGGATTGCATGTTTCCACCATGGCAAAAGTCCGTGAAGCCGCAGAAACAAGAGTCCGTTCAAACCATTCTACGATTCTATGACACTCAGCAGCCTTTGAACCAGAAGTTTTGGATTGCGTGTTTCCACCATGGCAAAAATCCGTGAAGCCGCAGAAACGCGAGTCCGTTGGCAGCGCTACCCGTCTAGGGGCTTGCTTCTCGAGGTACTGCTCTCAGATGATGTGCCCTGTGAACAAAATCACAAACGCTGTGGAACAGAGCCAGAGGCACTTGGGGTTTTATTTATTGTTGCTGCAAAACTGCAACAAGGCTTGATACAGAAAAATTCTGCTTCAATTAAAAAAACCAAAAAACCCAAAACCCAACCCTATGAAATAAAACCAGGAACAAAACCCAAATAAATGTTCCCAGTATTAATTTGACTGTAAAGTTTCCATGAGTCTCTGGTAACAGCCATTGGGGGAAAATAAGGAATGAAGTACGTTTTTCCGCCCCTCCCCCCATGTTATGGAATCTCAAAACAAACCGCACCATAAAATAATCACACTCCACCTTGGCATGTGTGTGAGGAATGCCAAGACACTTCAGTCTGTGTTACCAGCCCACGGAATTAGCATATAAAGCCATTTGCTGCAGCTAATCTGCAGCATGACCTTACTTTCTCCTGCTTTAAGGGAGCAGGCTGAGGGCCAAGATCTCTTGTGCTGTTCTTTAACACACATAAATAATATATTCAGAAGGAAAAGAAAAGCTGTTAGCAAACAGGCAGCAATAGGGGCTCGCAGTAAGTGCGTAATTTATTCCTCCCAGTTTCCCTCCAAACTAAAAAAGATGGGGCGGGGCATGAATTTGCTCCAATGTTTAGTTAATTACCTCAAGCATTCCAAAACGCGGGCTTTACAAGCATTTGTGCAATACTAATTTGGTGTGTCTAATTTGTACCCTATTTAATAAATCACTGTGGTCATCTCTCGTGACCTGGCTAACAATCTGATACACGTTGGATGGGCAAAGACTTATCTTTCTCACCTTGCAGTCTTGGCTTTGGTGGTTTGGTTTTGGTTTTTGGTTGGTTGGTTTCTTTTTTTTAGTTAGTTGCTAAAGCAGCATCTGTTGGCATGAATCCAGCAGTGAGAATGTCAGCTTTGTAATTTTTTTTATTATTATTATAATCATTATTATTATTACTTGCACTTCTGCAGCCACGGAGTCTCTGCAATGCCAGGTGCCAACTGCTGTTCTGGTAAAATATTACTGATCCAAGGAATTCACAGCCTACAAGGGAAGATAGAAGGCAAGAGAGGAAGTAGAGGATGCCCACTGTACCACCTATACTCAAGGGAGCAATCAGCCACTCTTCACGTACCCACAGAGACCTTGACTCCAGGTTGGGGATGGGAGCCAAATGGCTCGAGGTCCCATCCTTCCCAGAGTGCCACCCCCTGACATTGGGATGTACCTACATTTTGGGACGTACCCACATGAAGCTGTGGCTGCTGCTCCCTCCTGGTCATCACTGCTGTGTGCCCCCCACCCCAGGTCCCCATGCCAGGTCTTGTGTGGTGGTGCTGCAGACGTAATCACTGCGGGAACCTCCCTTCCTCACAAAACAGCATAGTTTGCTTGCTCTTATTCCAGATTCTTGTGAAATCCATGTAACCAGCATAAGTAATTTGTGCAGGCATAGGACTATATACCTGAAGTTGTGTTTCTGTGTTGCTTGAAATAAGATTCTGTGAGTGCATAATATTTAGAGCTTAAAAAGGCATCGAATTTGAGACTATTCTTGAGCAAGCACTGTTTATTTTGGAGCAGAAGTCTGGTGGTTGTGGCATGATTTCCCTTTCTCCAGTTTATTTAATGCACTTTAATCTGGTTTCCTAAAGAAGTAATCCAGCTCTGACATCAGCCCCCGAATTCCTTTGCTTTTACTTCATATATTTTCAAATTTTTAATCAGCTTGAAACAAATGTGGCAGTGATGTCCAGGTATCAGGCAGGTTTATATATTGCTCTTGGAAATCTGTAGCCTGCTTGCTCCTTAATATTGCTCCAAGAACTGAGAAAGGGTTTGGTTTGGGGATTTTTTTATTATTTCACCTAATATTAGGCATTGGAGAGTGTACTCAAGGTCTTATGCATTACATCAAGCCCAACTGCAGCAGTTTCTGGTATTCACAGAAGTATTCCTTCTTGTGCTCAGTACTAACAACATTGATCAGGCAATCCCATTCCTCGTGGATAAGCAAGGCTGACAGGAGTTATTCCTGCCAGGCTGTTAGTCCCTGCTGCTTTCCATTAAACAGTTTTTTTCCATGTTTTTGGCTTGACTGGTGGTTACCTGTGTGTAAGAGCAAGATCACTTTGAGTATGACTTGAGTAATCCGTGAGCCCTGTAGTGCTGGTTGGGCAAATTAAGCACTTAGGTAGCGGTGCAAGGAGTTTGGGGAAGCACTGCAGGAGCCAGACGTAGGAGAGATCCTTCTCCCAGCTCCATCCCAGGTGTCCCTCAAGTGTCCCTCAGGTCTGAACAGAACAGGGTTAATGTGTCTGTGGTTGCTTTGTAGGGAGACATAAAGAGGTGAGTTGCTTATGGCTGACAATAGTTACAGGGATTTAAATTTGTATTCCAGGAGTGCAGGGAGAACTAGCATTTAGTGCTGGTCTGAAAATCCCATCCACAAAGCACTTACTCCTTCTTGCAGCAATTTCCTTTCTTCTACACTTCATTTTGTTTTGGAGGCTAGGGACAAACTCTTTCTGCAGGATTAGAGGTGAAAATATTTCCCTACTAAAATCTTTCGTATTGGCTGTTACTCCTCTTAACTTCATTTAATTTTGAACTTTCAACCTCTCGTGTTTAAAAGTTTGCATTTATATCAGGCCACATAATTTAAAATCTTTTTCTTTCTCCTTCTAGACTCTGCTTGGGGACCAGCCAGTAAGTAGGTTTGCCTCATTTCTTTCCAACTAACGGAAAAACAACGAATAGCTGTATGTTAGAAATAACCCATATTCTACCATCATAAAACATGCCCATCATAATGTGACAGAGCATACCAAGAAGCACTGGACTTTAGAGAAAGCTGGAAACAGCAAAATTATCCCAGAGCATCACATAATTCAGCAATATCTGCAATAACAAAAATTTCAGTGTGCAGCAAAACGCTTAGTTCCTGGACACCAGTGCTGTAGGAAAACGAGTTGAAACAGGGGAAAATTGCAAAGGACAGGGAAAGGTATGATTGACTGATCTCAAAACCCAGGAACTCACCTACTGTAGGGTCAAATA
The DNA here is from genome assembly GCF_000690775.1 of Eurypyga helias. Lineage (NCBI taxonomy): Eukaryota > Metazoa > Chordata > Aves > Eurypygiformes > Eurypygidae > Eurypyga > Eurypyga helias. Next base: position 72,678 of record NW_010230165.1, on the reverse strand, counting down.
ATGAACTGCATTTCTACTGACTTGGGCAGCTTACTTTAAAGTCAATGTGAGATGATTTTATGGAGGAAGGAGGGAAACGAGTAATCTGTCACCTGAAAAAATATGGAACTGCTCAAATTTGTTCTATGAAGGATGGTGGTTATTTTGGTGTTTACTGTGAATTCATATTGAATTCACTCCATAGCAAGCGTGTCAGGATATACAACCTGGGAGGAAGGGGTTGGAGCCTCGAGTCCGCAGGCTAAAGTCCACCTCTGGACACAGACCGAGATGCTGGACACTGAGACCCGTTGCTGGGTTGAAACAGAGCTCTGGAAGACAGCGGAAGGACTGGTATTTCAAATAAAAAAATGTATGATTGGGTTCAAGTTAAAGCTGCTTAAGCTTTTTGGGAAGATAGCAAAGCACATCAGCTGTTATAAAACCAGGTGTCACATATTTAAGTGGTTTTATTGTTGTTAAGATGTGGCAGTAGGTAATTTTACAAAAGGCTGCTTTCAAATGCCGTATTTACAACTCATTGCAGGATCCATGGGGAGAGCTGGAGTAAACCAGCCTACCCTGAGCTTTTCAATAAGGGCAGATGAGCAGGTGAGAGCAACCTTCAGGCCACCAAGAGAACGGAAGGGTTCCATCATTGTAGCAATCGTGGGTCCCCAACGCAGTCACCCACAGCACTGACCATAGGGGCAGGAACTGCTGTCTGGAATGAGGGAGGTTGTGCTCCAGTTGTTACTGGGAGGTTGTGCAGCTGCTAATGGCCATGGCACAGGAGTGATGTGAGTTAACAGCCAGCCTTGAAATCTCAGCTGAAGGCAGACAGGTCATGCCACTCCCCAGCTCTTCCTTCCAAGGTGATTGCAGTTCAGATGAACCTCTCCTCTTCCTGAATCTTAAACTACTTAAGCTTGCAGAATTGCCAAAAATAGCTATACCCTCCCCATGTGTCACCATCACCTTGTTCTCCAGATATGACCTTCCCTTTGAGGAATATATATTCTGATGCTTGGAGTCCATGCAGCCAGGGAGTAAAGTGGTGCTGGATTCACTGACGTGCCTTCATGTGCATACAGAGAGATAATGGATGAAGAAAAATATTCTGCTGCTTTAGGCAAGGGCTTTGTGTTCTGGAGAGCTGGGCTCTCCCCCTGCCACAGCTGGAGATCCCTGGCCATCCTGGGTGCTGAAGCAGTCATGGCGTGGTGCCCCGGTGCCAGAGGTACACACTGACTTGTCCCTTTGAACCATGAGCAGGTGAGCTGAGGCTGTCATTGATACAAAGCACTTGGAAAATCTCAAACGGTGTAACACCAGCCATGGCTGGAATTCAGTAATACAAATTCAGAGTAAGAGGTTTGGGTGTCTGTAATAAGTAGTTGCTGAAGCAAAGCTATTTTCTTTGAGATATGTATCTTTTTTTCATGGTATGCTAATATTTCGTGGGTGAAATGCAAGGCTTAACCTCTTAAAACTCTGCAGGTTGTTTTCAGAGATGCCAAGTTTCTTCCCTTTCCATAAACCGAAAGGCGGAGAGGGCACAGAGGTCTGCCATGGCTGAAAACCACGGCGATTCCCCAGGTGCCCACCTACATGGCTTTTAATGCTTACCTTTAATAATGTACACAGTTTTTGCTTTAAAAAACTCCACCATAGGTCAGTCTCTGTCAGAAGTGTTTGACAAGAAATCTTCCCTTGGCCATTACTCTAATACTAGCTCAAGATACATAGTCCGTGCTGTAATTACACTCAAAATATACGCTAATCTCACTTAAAACACAACGATTGTGCTGTTTTCCTGTACAGATTACAAGAAAATAACACTGACATTTTGCCATGTGCCCGGATGACATTCAACGTCTCGTAAGATTGGGCTGAACCGTAAGTCTCAACATTCATCTGGTATTGTTCAATTTTTATAAAGCTCTTCAGCATTTTTGATTGGCATTAACAGCTTGACACTGTTAGGAGGGAGAGAGGAGCTTTTCATTGTCTGCAATTATGAGACAGTAGATTTGATGCTGGATGAATCAATAATTCTATTTCAAGTGAATGCTCAGATTTGTAGCCTTTTATTCCAAGAAATATGACATATTCAAAGAAGGCATCATTAAATAAAAGTAGTGATAATTGCCTGCTTCTTTTAAAGAAGAAAAAATAGTTGACCCTGCATATAAATTTTCCCTCAAGGAATCCATTAGTCTTTTTTATGTTGGTTAGCACAGTTGGTTGTAATGATTCAGAGAATAAACGAACTAATAGCTTTCTGCATGATCTGGGGTGACAGACCTGAAATAGCTGTGAAGAATTCCTATAAAAGCTGGTGTGCATAATTTGCTGTCAAATGTTATTTTGACTTTTATCATAGGATCACAGAATGGTTTGGGTTGGAAGGGACCTCAAAGGTCATCTAGTCCCACCCCCTGCCATGGGGCAGGGGCACCTTCCATCAGGTTGCTCCAAGCCTCATCCAGCCTGGCCTTGGACAGTTCCAGGGAAGGGGCACCCACAATTCTGGGAAACCTGTTCCAGGGTTTTGTCACCGTCATCTTCCTTATGTGTGATCTAAATCTACCCTCTTCCTGCTCAAAAACATTGACCCTTGTCCTACAGACCTTGGTAAAAAGTCTTTCTCCATTTTATAAGCCACATATATATTGAAAGGCCACAATAAGGTCTGGCTTCTCCAGGCTGAACAACCCTTTCTCAGTCTTTCTTCATAAGAGAGATGTTCCAAACCTGTGGTTACTTTTATGACCCTCTGTTGGACCTGCTCCAACAGGTCCATATCTTTCTTGCACTGGAAAACCCACAGCTGGACGCAGCACTCCAGGTGGGGTCTCACCAGAGCAGAGTAGAGGGGCAGAATCACCTCCCTGACTTGCTGGCAACACTTCTTTGTATGCAGCCCAGGATACGGTTGGTTTTCTGGGGTGCAAGCACACATTCTTGGCTCATATCCAATTTTTCATCTACCAACATGCCCAAGACCATGTCTGCAGGGCTGAGCCAAGCCATCACCCAGTCTGTGTTGATATTGGTGATTGCCCCAGCCCAGGTGTGCAGAACCTTGCACTTGGTCTTGCTGAACCTCATGAGGTTATACAGCCTTTGTTCCTGGGCATATAAATCCTTCAGTTCTAGCACAGCACCCTGAGGAGAGAAGCGACTTGTGCCATTTTTTGCCATGAGGGTGCTGCATGCAAACTGCTGATCGCATGAAGGCTGCAATTCATGGATGAGCCGTGAGTATCTGCTTCCTCGGCTTTATCCTCATCACCACGGCTTTGCAGAAGACTGGCACAGAGACTGGGGGAATGTTTTGTTATGGCAAGATGTATTCCTGCAAGGTGGGTGGAGATTTAGGCGCTGTTTAAGATTCTGTTACCTCCTTAGTCTGCAGAATGGACACTGGAGGATTGCCACCATGGGCCTGCGCTGATCATCAGCAAGGAAACATCCTGCTGTGCCAAAAATTATCTTCCAAAAAGATTTTCCTTCTTTTTCTGATCAGCTGTACTGCAGGTCTGCTTAAGCCTGGTCATATCTCTGTTTTCTGGAGTACTCTTCCACGTGGGTGATCAAGCAGATACGGTGAACACTGGAGCCACGGTACAATTGCTTTATCCACATCTTTATCAGTCAGCTCCTTTGAGGTCAAGATCTTGTCACAAGCTGAAAAAAAAAGTCTTCAAAATAACAGCCTAGAGTAGATAAACTGCTGCAGAAATCATCCAGTTCATCAGGGCAGTCCTTCAGGATGTCTGACAGAGTACTCAGAGCAGTTGTCACTACTCTGCACTTGCTCCTCCCTGTTCTGTGTAACACTCTTCTTAATGAGTAGAGGCAACAGTCTCTGTTCCTGTTTTCCTTACCAGATGTTTATCTAAAGGAAAGTTATCTGTTATAATGGGGGATATTTGGCTAGAAAAGATCCTGAGACTTCTGAATCGACTAGATTCCCTCACTTGCACTGAAGTGTCCTGTCCAAATTTTCGGTTTGCCATTTCTTTATCCTGGACCTTATTTTTTTTTTATTCTGTAGACTCTTATGTTCCAACTCTGAATCGACTAGATTCCCTCACTTGTCCTGTCCAAATTTTTGGTTTGCCATTTCTTTATCCTGGAGCTTATTTTTTTTTTATTCTGTACACTCTTATGTTCTAACCTTAAACAAGACAGTGCTAATAACAGCCCCGCAGGGAAGGGCTGCAGCTCCAAGGTACCAGTGCAGCAATTCCAGCCTGCATGCAATAGTTCCAGCGTTTTCCATATCTTCTGCTGGTTTCATCAGCCTTAAAACCATGATGCTCAACACACAGCTTGGTAGTAGCATGTGCAGAAAGTCTAGCTCTGTCTGTACGTGCAGAGGGCAGCAGACCAGCATGGCACGTTTGCTCTCATGTGCCCAAGCTGAGGACAAGCTCTGCTTTCGAGCTTCAGCTGACATCTCTGTATGGTTGCACTTGGTGATGAGTGGATCAGGCAAGGTCTGTGATAGCAAAGCTCTTCACAGCACTAGAGGCATCGGCTTAGGCAGGAAAGCCCTCCAGCAGCCAGTCTAAAGCTCCAGAGTGCTTGTTAGAGCTGAGAAAAAATAGATATTTATTGTTGCAGACATACCAGATAACTACACTACTATCAGCTCTTATTCAGCAATTGTCCTTAATTTGCATTCATGATCCCTGCATTCAAATGTTGAAATCTTTCAATTACTTCTCCCCCACTAAAATAAATGTTTTCCTTTTTCTTCTCTGATTTCTAAGCCTTTAGAAATCATATTTTCCATCATTGTTTGGCAATTCAAGAATGAAAAGCTTTCTTTGTATCCTAAACTAGAGTTGAAAATGTGATGCTAAAACACACCCCAGGCTCCCATGTCTCTAACATCAAATATCGTATGTGCTGGCACTGCTCAGTCTGCTCAGAGTGCTGGGGAGAGCTTCTCCCAGCCAGGACCCAGTGCCTGCCCCATCCCGTGGCATGGCTCAAGCTTTATGCAGTTTTCTAGACTTACTTCAGCTCCACCAACTTCTCCAGGCCTTCTGAGATCTCGGTGACTTCCCTGGACTGAGATGTGCCACATTAAATATAAAAATAGCTGAACGGTTCTGAAGCAAGGGTGATTGAATGATGATATTCATGGAAGCAGAGAGGCATATGGAGGAATGAAAGCAGATGATTTGCAGATTAGCAGAGAAACTTGTATGCCTGAGAAATGTAGCAATACCCAGTCTGTTGGAGAGCCGAATTCTCCACTAATTAACAGCACAATACTTCAGATGAAATTTCCCTAAAACCTAGAACTCAGAGTCCTTAATTGCAGTCATCCTGCTGCTCAACCCCACGGAGCCGTCAGTGCTGGAGGGAGGGACAGACGCTATTGTTTTTCAGCCCAGAGTTATCCTGGGTAGCACCTTGCTCTTTATTTTCTGAATTCAGGTGTGCTACCAAAAAACTAAGCAGCCATCGACCCTAATTTCATGCAGTGAGAGAAGGAGGAAGATGCATCTTCAGTTAAAAGAATAATGAAGTATGAAAGAATCAAGTTCTTGCAATAAGCAGTGGCAGTTTAAAATGGTATTTTGGTATGGTATAAAACGTTGCATTACTGGCTAAGCAAAAAGAAATCGGTAGTTTGGTAGAGAGAATTTTATTATTGAAACATCATCAGCAAGTATGTCATATAACTTCCTTCTTAAATTTCAGAACAAAGGGATCTGGAATCTAAAAGTCTTTTTATACCACCAAAATGTATGAAGACGTATCTGCCACCACTGGGAAGAGGTGGAGAGGCAGATCTGAGTTTATATGTAGAAAACTGTAAGTGCAGCCCTGGGTTTAACAACATCTTCTTTAAGAGATTCTCCTGTATATTTGAGTACTGAGAGACACAAGCAGGAATATGTAAATATTGAGAAATTGATCCTTGTCTCTCTCTTATTCTTTTCCTCTTGAGATTCATTATATGTCAGTGGACTAATTTTTAAATTCAAACACTTTTTAAAAAATACTTATAAGTCACAGTAGCCAACGACTGTAAATGTTTTTTCATCTAATTTAACTACTTTCTTCCTTCAGGGTTAATAGTTCTCTGTCCTTATCTCCCACATGGAGCAAAGGGTATAAATCAGAGTGGACCCTCGTCTGACCTGTTGCTGACGTTCCTGTGTTCTTGCAGAGTCCCTTTTTCCCGTGTCTGTTATCCTGAGTTACGTTTACATGTGAGATGCCTTGGATTTGTCAGGGCAGACTACAGAAGGCACAGGAATGACCATGGTTAGAATACCATTACGAGCAATTTAGAGCAGTATTGGAAGGCTGGGTTATGGCAGAACAAAAGACTAAAAATGATTAATGAGCAGGCTGAATTACCTTCATTGTGGCAGAGGTAACCTTATCTCTCCGGCTATCTGGGAAACGCAGACAACAAAAAATAGAACGGATCCCCGAGGCAAGGGAGGTTTAGCCTGAGGACTAGAGAAAGCAAGAAGTCAGTCAGTATTGCAAATCCCTCCAACTTTCACACAAGCAGTTCCTTTGGGGCATTGCACAGTCTGACTTTCTTTCTCAACAAGAAAATGAAAGGTTGAATATTATTATTGAAGAGGAAATGACACAAAATGGAAGCTCATAATAAATCACTACCTGGTTGGATTTACTGGAGCCAAACAACTAAATATGGGAAAAAAATTACTCAGTTCTGCAGCCTAGTGGATTCTCCGATCCACAGATTTTCCTGTTTTAGTGAGCTATGCTCAGTTATTATTAATTTCTAAGGTGTCTACATCTCCCATTCATAAATACGTGTCAGGTTGTTTGGTGTTATCTGCTGTGCTGAAAACATCGACCCTCTCCCCAGCCTCCAGCTAAGGAGAAAAGTTAGTAAAGAAGAAATTCTAGTGCCAGTTGGAGGGATTTTGACCCAGACGCTTATGGCACAAGAGGGAGCTATGTGTGAGTTTAAGCTTATCACAAGCATCTCCAAGGAAGGACCTTAAAAACATACAAGGCCCATGCTAATAGACGTCTCCATAGTCAGCTTTATGCGTCGCTATAGTGAAGAAATGTATTCACTTTGAGTCAGATGTGTCTTTTTCTGGGGCTCATAGTACTTGACCCACTCTTGCAAGTGTTTTGCTCTTATTCCACGTTTCTGTAACCCAGCAGTTTAGTTAGAAATCTGTATGTTTTCTTCCAAATTGTGTAAATACTGAGGGGGGCACTTGCATGCCATTATAAATGGTCAGTGACCTAAACCAGTAGGTCCCCTCCTGCTGTCACAAGGGGCATTATCATGGCAGGGAGCCTGGGAGAGGATGACACTTGCCAAGAAGACTCATAATGGATCAGCAGCAGATTTTGTTCGGCATATTCGCAAGGTAAGCTGTCTTCCCAAGATTTCAGTATTGAAAAAGAGGGACCACGGAGCGGAGAACAGGCAAAAGGTTCTAGGAGGTTGCATTTCAGAGCTCTACCTTGGCCAAAATCTCTGTTCCCCTCTAGTCGTCTTTTTTATCCCTTCCTTTCTTTTTTTTTTTTTTTTGTTTTTTGTTTTGATAGTTTTGTTTACTATCAAGTTTCCTGAAAATGAAGGCAGTCAAAGGCCTAAATTGTTCACTTTTCTGTCTCTTACTATGATGAGCAGCAAAGTCATACAGATGATTGGCAGCACTGGCTTGGATGTATCGATGGGGAAGCCAGACGTGTCATACTTGGCAAGGTTAATATGTCAAGACTTAATGTGTTTACAGGAAAATAGGTGGTCTGATCCATCAGTTGCAGCTAAGTCTTTATTTTTTCCCCTTTAAACACCACAAGAAAAAAGTATGGAGGAATATTATAGTTCCTTTGGTGTATCATGAAAATAGAGGAGAGAAGATGAGAGTCAGGGGGCAGATGATGAAAAACCATGTAGTAGAGACTCTCCTTTCTCTCTTTGTGACACACTGCCTCCTCCATGAATTTTTTTCTAAATTTTCTTCCCTGGTCTACCATTTAATGATAAGATGGCATTTCCCTTTTCTATTTCATTCCTAAATCCTTTTCACCTGGGATACAGTGACCAATTGCCTTGATTGTTTGCAGTGTTCGTCATTGTATTGTTGTCCTGGGTAGGACTGAAGAGGACCTGGACATGCAGAAAGATTTTCAGTTGTGTTGAACTTGAGCCAATGGTTCAACAGCCAAGAAGAAAAGTCTGAGGTACTTGCTTGGGACAGGGCCACACAGACTGGAAGCTGAGGAGTTGTTGGAAGTAGTTGAGCCTATGCTTGAAGTCACTGTGATTAAGGCGGAGAGGAATGAAAGGGTCCTGCAGTACCTAGTGCTGTGGTACCTACACCGAGAGCTGAGGGTGAGGGACACTGTGAGGAGAGGCAAGTGAGGACACAACAGCAAAAAGGCTCCCACTCTGTATTTTTAAAGGCAGCTGTGAGGTTAAAAAGGATAAAAGTGTTTTCTGGAGTTGTTGTGACAGATCATCAGAGCCATTTGGGCTTTTGTTTAAAGATGCAAAGGTCTAAAGAAGATTTGTGTCGTGCAAGCAAACAGCCAGAGGACAAGGAGACTTGAAAGCAGAGAATAATAAGGGGATCAAAGAGGATGTGACAAAGATTGCAGGAGGGTGGACTGCCGCCATAGGGTGATGGAACCAGGAGGAAAAGTAGAAACTGAGATAAGAGTAAAGGGAGGCTCATGCTGGGTGATGAGAATTTTATTTACTAGAGTGGATGAAAACCAAAGAAGAGAAACAAGATATGCAATCTCATGCACAACACATTCAAATCTGGTGCACAGTCTGAATACTCAGTGGGGGTTCCTTTCTCTAACCATTGCTCTCCAGTACCTTATTAGGTCTGGACCCTTAGATAACGTCTCACAGTCTACCAAGGGTTTCTTTTCACCCACTGCTACTAATAATACCACACGAGGTTGTGTGATGAGCTGCAGCATTTTGTATCCTTGGACCTCAGCTCCCAGCTGATCTTTGTCCAGTATCTCAATTATTTTAAAAGCCACCACTCTCTCTCCTCTCAGCGTGTGTGTTTGTCTCCTACTGGGCAACCCAGCACAGCAGGTCTGTGTCCCGAAAAATTCGTTTTCACTTGCAATAGTGTTCTCCTCTGATCTAGCAGATACTGTTCTTCATGATTTATTAAGTGTGGCCTCTTATAATTTGTTATCTGCCATTGCAGCTCGGAGAAATTAATACTCGTGGCATTTTACTCGCGGTATAAATTCGATCGCTAATTCCTTTTGTACCCACGGAGTTCTGGCCAGCAGAAGTCAGGGAGCTCGTTACAGGCGCTCTGAAAGACTCTGCTGTGATAGATATATTTCATTTGCATCATGTCATGCCTGAGCTTGACTCGTCAGTAGCTCAGGAACTCTGAGGTTGCTAGTTTTAAACATTTTAATGCTATTTTGCAGAAAGTCTCTTCTAGAACCATGCAGCGTCTGTACACAGAGCGGTGCACGCTGAGTAGAAAATGTCACGATCCCCAGTAAGTAGTAAAATACTTTTTCACCTACAAAGGAAGAGCACTGGTGTTGTGGTCATGCTTTCTTCTTGATCCGAACTGTGAAATCGTGATGTATCCCATGTTGGCAACCTTGACATTTTGTACTCTATGCTGTTTTGCTGCATTTGATACTCGGATCTCCTTCCTCAGCGTAGCACACCTCACCCTGCTAGCAGGCAGCGACCAGGAGCTCCTGGGCACGGTGAGGGGCTCAGCTGCTGTCCTGGGGCAGGATGCCCAGGGATCAACCACGCTCCTAGCCCAGGGCACATCCATCATCTCCTCCCTTTACACAGTCACTGCGAAACTTGAGGGTGCTCTTAACAGGAGGGTGGATAAAAGCGGGATGGGAGAAGATTTTAGATGGTACTCAGCACACAAGAAAATGCATTCCTCTCGAGGATTGAATAATTGCTCTTGGCCATGACCTGCAAGTCTAATCACTGCCTGGAAGACTGGAATGTGACATCCTGGCTGAATTGCAAATAGGGGTTTACAAAGCCAATATGTGTTTTAAATACCCCAAAGGTGGCAGCAGGCATGCTGCTGCAGCTCACTGAATTAGCATTATTCACATGTAGCACTCCTTACCTTGAGAATATACTTTTTTTTTAGCGCACAACTGTATTTTTCTGCTATGTTTTTT
>NW_010230165.1:55063-62486 GCF_000690775.1 Eurypyga helias | reverse complement strand
CTGACTCTCTCCTCCCTAACAATCATTTTGCTTTTTGGGAGCACACAGATCACTCAGCTTTGTTCTCCACATGGTCTCCCGCTGTTCTGTCCCAGAGGCAGCTTTAAACTGGGATACCTTTTCAAATCCATAGGACCGCATCAGACTTCTGCAGCAGTACCTCTTTCCATAACCCCTCTGAGCTCCTGCTATTACAGTTCTCTTTTTTGGTTTTTTGTTTGTCTCGATCACAGCACTGGAAAATGGCTTGTTTGTACCCATTTATTTCTGTTCTCCTGATGTTTGTTCCTCCTTGCCGCAGTTCCCAGTAAGGATTGCTGGTAGGGAATGAACCCGTGGCTTTCCTTTCTCTACTGCCAACCTCGCACGTGAGCTGAAGAAATAATACTGGTGGTGAGGTGCTATGCAGCCACGTGAACTGCTAGCAGAGGAGCACAGAACACTTTCTTGCCTTGCCATGAAGCATTTGTCCCAGCTGGAAAAGCTCCTGCAGTTTTGGAGAGGCAGAAGGTCTCCCACATGCAACGAGCGGTGCCTTTCTCTGAGCAATGGGACGGTCGTGGTGGCTTCTCCCACCGCTCTGTCACCTGGATGTGTCCCAGAAGCTCCAGTGATTCCTTCAGCCTTATGGATTTACAGCCCACTCCGTGCATACTCCTTACCATAAATGCAAATAAGTTCCTCTGAATACTGGAGCAAACTGACCCTGCAACTGGTCAGTGCTACTTGAGGAAAAAACTACATACCCTAATGTTAGGAAAAAGTGCCAATATTTAAAACTACTCGCATCAGAAATCCTCCTGTTAATGATGAAACAGCCATAAATTGGCCTAGTGGTTTTATAATAGCAAATTGCAACAATAAAAAAAAATCATTAAAAACTTATTGGTTATGTCTAGGGCCACTGGTGGGTGATTGCTTGTCTTATTAACCACATTAATATCCTTTATGCAACGAATCTCAGTTTCAGCGAGTGTAATTAATGTATGGCATACAAAGAAGACGATGAAACACTAAAAGCAGAGTGTGGCTATTTGGAAGAGGCTACTTTGCCGCATTTCCCACTGTGGCAGCGGTGCTGGACAGAAGGACGAGCTTGATGCAATGAACCTCCTGGTCTCCCAGCCCTGCTGCCCTGGGGGCATCCTCAGAAGCAGCACAGCCTCAGCTGCCTTCTCAGGTCTCATCCAAAACTGCCTCTGTGTCTACTGCAATATGGATGTTTTTCACAACAACATAATGCTGCAATAGGCAGAGATTTCCTTGTAGAGGAATGTCAGCACGAAGAAAACAAATATATATCTAGCTGGTTAATATTTTTTTAAAGCATAGGGAATGGACTTAGAATAATTTAAAATAACAGCCTATTAATTTCTCCTTCTTTAACCTTCTTGTTCTATTATTTATCTAGTTTTAATATTTTTTTTTCCTCTGTTTGCTGGCTTGTTTTGGAAGTCTACCTCATCTTGCACAGTGAATTCATCATTTCGGTTTGGGTCATTAATCTCTGCTTTTCCTTCAAAAGATAATACATGTTTAATGGCTGGATAATGTAACAGGCAGCAAGACAGAAGTATTTGACACATTTTTGAAGGACATTAGAATAATGGTCCTCCAAATTTATTTAGATATCTGCATTTAATTTGTAACATGTTCAATGGTCTTTCAATCATTTAATGGGTTTATATGGTCCATGATGATTTTGGGAAGGGATATAAACCCACCTTCCTTAGGAAATAAGTTAACTGCTTGCAGAGAGGAAGGAGGAAATTTATTTTCCTTACTATATTTATTTATTACAGGAATTCCAACATTTTCTTCAGTACCACTGTGCAGTAGTTCTTCTCAAAGCTGGCAGAGTCGGGGTTCCCTCTTTGCAGTCCTCAGAGCACAAGACATCCCTCAGGATACAGACAGGTGAGATGGGAAACAGGAACATAGGAGGGACACAGCGTATACACACACATATGGAATGTATATATGTTATGTATATATGGTGTAAAGTTATGGGGCATTAACTCTGCTCTGCGCTTAGATTTGAGTTTAGCAGCCCAGGTTCTCCCGTGGTTTATCCTGCAGGCCACCAAAAGGCGTGGTGAAAACCTGCTTTAGACCTGGAAGAAATTTTGGATGGGGTTCTCTGCCCTTGGGGTGCAGAAGGTGGAAGCTGTGATGCCTCCTGTCATCCCCCCAGCAGATTTCCCGTGCTCTGAGCATGCCACTGCTCCCCGGAGAAAGCCACCCATGCACGGCTGACTGGGACATTGGCGTGGAGCAGGGGGCATCTGCCTTTATTGCCCATCTCAGCTGGATGCTAGAAGGAATGCCATAGCCATCAGGATTCAGGCTGTCTGGAGAAACAGTAGGATCACTGTTGCTTTCATTAAACCTGTGGCAGCTCAAAATACACAAAAAATTAGATTCACTCTCTGACCACTGGCTGGATGTCACTAGGAGAAAGGTGATGCTTCCTTTTCAGGGCCATCTTATATTTTACCCAAACACCACCTACATTTCAGAAAAGAGACCAATTGACTCAATAAATGATTCAGTCTATGCCGGGGACTATTAGCTAACATGGAACTATTAATAATCTTTTGTATTATTGAGCAGTTAAGCAGCATTTGGGGTTTTTTTGTTGGTTGGTTGGGTTTTTTTTATTTCAGTTAAGGTCCATAAAGTTGTAGACCAGCCCTATTCTTCAGGTGAATGATAATGGTGAATCTGAACCTTCTCTCAGAGAGTAGGATCTAGTTCTTATTTAAAAAATAAAGAAAAAAATGAGAGAGAGGAATAATTATTGTGAAATAGGTAACATTTTCTATCCTTTATCTTGGAGAGAACAAAAATGTTTTCCAGTTCTGCAAATGTACCTTGCTCCCAGGTGGGGTGGTGGCAGGGGACAGCAATGTCAATGTCAAATGTCCAGAACTGAAGGCCAAAGGGTAATTAGAAATATCATAAATGTAATTTGGATGCCAAACCGGCTGTAAAGTCCTTGACATCTTAAGGACCAAATATTACCATGGCCATTTCTCCGAAGGAAAATAACTGTAAAGGAATGACAGTTCATATATGCGAGGTCCTCACTGCTATTTTGGAAAAAGCCTGTGGCTAAATCTTTAAATCTGCTGCAGTTTTGCAAGCTGAAAAGCAAAACACAGCCACTCCTACTGTCCGAACATTTTATAGCTTAGGGAAAACAGAAAACTGTAGCACTAGGTCATGTGTGGGAGGTCTGAGGAAAAACAGACCGTGGCCATGTCCTTGTCCCTTGGAGAGACCCAGTCGTGCCCCTCGATCCATGCCTTCCCTCTGTGTCGTGCGAGGCAGCGTGGTCTCGTGCTTCTTCTGGATCTGGAATGCGTGAAGCTCCGTGGCTGAGCACAGGGCTGGCCCGTCGGTGCTCTCTGGCTCCGTTATCAGCCAAGGTGATGCCAACAGCTCTGCTCTTCTCCCAGCCCTTGGTAGGAACGGTCCCCAGTGACCTTCCCAGGGCTGGTGCTGGGCAGTTCTCCTTCTCTACTGCCCTTTCCCACCTCCTCATCAACTACATTTGAAATCGTACAGATTTGGGGCTGGAATGGGTCTCGGGGCTTTACTTTTGCGCTTTGGCAACTGCTCTGACCCTGGGGACAGTTCAGTACACGGTGACTGATCGCTTGCCTTACGCAAACCCTGGTCCCGGCTCAGGCTGGACGAGGGCACCTTCTGCACCACCACGAGAGGAGCATCATCCTAATTCATCCTCTCCGTGCTGAAATTTTCTTCCACTAATGTCTGTCTGCTTATGTGTTGATAAATGAGTACAGCTGACCAATGCAGACTTTTTACCATAAAAGATACCTTTTTTTCTCAAGTTTTTTCCAGCACATAATCAAATTTTCACTTCGATAGGAAAACCTGCAAGAGTAACAGCAATAACATAATTTAGTTTTCCATAATAGAAACTGAAACAAGTGCCTGACTTGCAACCTACCACAACACTTATTTTTTTCCAGAATTTAGTTACCTGAAATATAGTCTTTCCACATTTTTTATTTCTTTTCTTAACAAAACACACTGTTGAAATGGGCATTTTCCAAGAACGTGTTTTGAATATCAAACCAGCCATTTTCCCTTTAAAGTATTAGGCGGAAAGATGGGCTATTAATAATTAATACCCTAATGGTGTTATTCTAATAACATTTTATTAAAATAAAGACAGATATTACTTACCTGACCTGGTGGGTGGTTTTGCACATCACTGGGAAAACAGAGCCATACTCTTGCATTTATTTACAAGGCAAAGTGACCCAGCAAACTAGTGATGATATGAGAATTATCATATCTAATTGCTGTCCCCTGCATGAATTCTCATTTCTATATAATATATTGTGTTTATTTCTCTGCTTGCTTTAGACAATTTGCAATCTTTTAATGAACTAAAAGCCACTTTGCCGTAATGTTTCATTGACTGAGAGTGAAGTGCCATGGCTGGGGACTTGGGCACCCTCGTCCCCGGCCAGCTGATGGGTGGGTTAATGCAACTGTGCCTCTGAGCTACCACAGTGAAATTAGAAGTGACCTGAAGTTTTTGATTATGCTGCTTTAGAGATGTGTCATTTAAAACTTGTATTTAATCATTCCCCCTTTTTTTTTTCCTCGGAGATGATTTAACTGAATGATATTGTGCTAATAATGTGCCTTGCCCACCTGCTTAGTTGATTTTCATGTGTGTGTATATATATGGTATTTGATGTTTGAGATAGGGACAGGTGAAACGGAGCTTGAGCAAAAGATACAGCATGGAGACATACAGGGTGTGGAGGTAGCACTGCTGAGATGCTGAAGGACTCTGACAGCCCCCTGAGAGCAGCTTTCACTCACAGGAACGGTTTAAACCAAAATGACTACAAAAGTGAGTAATAAGAACAAGGAGACCAAATGCACAGGGAAGAAGAGCGATGTTAGAATATCAGACAGCTGTGTTGTGAGCCAGCAATGTGTCGTCATGGTAAGGACAGCCTCCAGCCTCCTGGGCTGTGTCCATGGAGGGTCCTCGTCCTCTGCTCAGCCCTGCTGAGACACAGCTGGGGTGCTGGGTCCAGTGCTGGGCTCCCTAGGACAAGGGAGACATGGAGGGAGTCCAGCAAAGGCCCACTAAATCTGATGGAGGGGCTGGAGCATCTCTCATGGGGAGAGGCTGAGGGAGCTGGGGCTGCTCAGCTTGGGGAGGAGAAGGCGCCGGGGGATGTCATCCAATGCCCGAGGGATGCAATAAATGAGACAGAGCCAGACTTTCCTCAGTGGTGCCCAGTGACAGGAGCAAATGGCACAACTTAAAAGCACAGGAAGCTCCACTTCAATATCTGAAAAAAACGTTTTTATCATGAGGATGTTTGAACACTGGGGTAGGTTGCCCAGAGAGGTTGTGGAGCTTCCATTCCTGAAGACAGTCAAAAGCTGGTGGGATACAACGCTGAAAAACCTTCTCACTGCCCCTTGGATGAGGCAATCTCCAGAGCTGCCTCCAACCTCAAAGGTTCCTGTGTTTCTGTAATTTATTCTTTTTTTTCCATAACAAATTCAGCTTAACTTTTAAATTTGATAGCCAGTTGCTTTCTGTAGCTCCACTCTGGTCCACAGAAAGTATATCCCTGTAGATGAAAGAGAATGCAGCTCCTCCTGGATTTATTAATCTGTCCATTTTACATTAGCTATCTGTGCAAAATGATGGACATTTCTTATTTCAAACTTCTTATGGTGAAACATATGGCCTGGTACATGAGGTGAGAATAATTTCAAGTTTCTAAATTCTATCTAGACACAGACGCGAATACCCAATAGGAGAAAAGAAATTTGAAAGCAGTTTAGTCTAAGCCTTGGGTATAATAATCTGCAAATGAAATGCAAATTCCTCTCAGCGGGAGTGCAATATACTGTTGTCTCAACAGGGGTACTATTTACTGTTACTTTGGAAATGCTTGTAGAGGGAAACATGGAGCGTGGCTTAGAGGGTGAGAGGCAGCTCACCCCGTTATTCTGCTTGACTTCCAAACCTGGCTTTTGAACTGGGGTGATCACCCTTCAAGGCTGGGCTGTGCAGGAATTAATTGTAATTCCATTTGTACAGAGTCTTGTAGAAGCCTCTGGCTGCTCCTGGATCCGTAACAAGAGTCACAACCACCTTTCACATCCCTGAGTTAAAATGATTTCAGAGACCCCCTCACGGCACACAGGAACTGCACCGCTGATGGGTGCCACATAAACACCCCAACACTCCCTACAGCCAAACAATTGACTCGTATTTGCCATCGTTATGTTGCTGCTGGGTTGCTGTTGAGCAGCCCGACAGCTATGGCATCCACACCCAGCCCTGCAACGTTTGGTACCCAGCGCTCTGCCTGGGAGCTTCTCACCCTGCCGTCGTTACGGCTGTACGTGGGGATAATAGGTGCACATTTCCTGCATCAAAATCTGCAGCCTGCGACAGCTACGGGGCAAAAACCATAACTAGAACTGTAATCCACAGTTTATAGCCAATAAAAAGGAAATTCTTACCCTCCATTTAATCAATATTTGTACCAAGGGAATTATTAAAATATGGGCATCTGTTATTGTCCGTAGTTTCATTACTTTAAATGTTGATAATATTTGTCCCAGCTACTGCAAATACTTCAGATATCAAAGCAGCTATAAAGATTCTATCGCTGCTAACATTCACTTTTATCGTTGCTCAAGTTAATGTTTAAATCTGCGTTTTGTGCCAGGCACATTGGCGGGGATGTGTTTCACCACCGATTTCCATGACCCCAGAAATTCATCTGCTAATCGGAAACCTTCTAGTGGAAGGTGTCCCTGCCCATGGCAGGATGGATGGATGGAACTGGATGGTCTTTAAGGTCCCTTCTAACCCAAACCATTCTGTGATTCTATGACTTAAAAATTTTTTTCAGCTATTTTGGTCACCGGAAGCACACTTTCTCAGGAGCTGATCATGACTCAGAAGACAGAGCTAAGAATATGCAGAGTATGTGGGGTTTTCCCTTTATCCATCCATTCAGTGTTAGAGTTTAGCTAAGTTGTTGGGTCAGGCATAATGTTGGAATGCAAACACTTCTGTGTTAGGGGTGTGTGAGTCCTTTTCCTTACCCCGCTTCAGCGATGTGAGTATATACATTGACCTCCCTGGAACTGCCCAGTCATGGTTGTGAAGCGCTTTGAGATGTGATGAGGGAAACTGAGAGGGATTATTATTTATTATGGTAGTGAAGAAGCGCTGTGGGTGTTTGTGGATGGTACAGGTTTACCATCTTGTGAAAGAGAATCGATACCCTGTGTTCGATGCTCCAATACTTTCATAAATAATCGGCTCAAGAATTCAGGGCAATCAAGCTTAATTTGTAAGTGTCATTAATCATAATTTCTTAAGTGATCAGGC
>NW_010230165.1:37822-55024 GCF_000690775.1 Eurypyga helias | reverse complement strand
AATACGCTGATTTAAGCCTGTGGAAGATCCTCTGAAGTTAATTTCAATTCAATTTAATTGCTTTAATGAATATGACTGCCAGAATGGAAAGAGAGTGCAGTTTTTTCTTTCTGAATTTCCTAGGTACCATTAAAAAAAGACATTTTTCATTGTGCAGTGCTTTGCATGGCAGAGATTTTAACATAAATAAGTGTGTTATGCCATCATGTGTCATTAAATGTCATAAATCATGCTGGTTGAGACTGAAAGAAGTAGGTAATATTCCATAACACTAATTTATGAAAGGCCAAGAACTCTACTACTCTTCTGTAAATTACTCTATTGACATAAAATACTTTGTGTGTAAGATAAACAAAGTTAGAATAATAAATGGTAAAGCAAATCCCAAGTACTTTCAAAATAACAATTGTGTTAAACATCATGACTTAAATTTTTATGCTTCACAATTTTTCTTTGATGCTAAATAGCAATTTTAGGTATTTAATATCAATAATTATTACTGCAATTCTACTGATGCCTTAGCCCAGACAGCCAACTCATCCCAGCGGAGCGTGAAGCTACACCTGTATTCCACAGCCTGTTCGGAAGGGTTGATCGCCTCAGTGCACCAGGCAGCCTACAGGTAGGACCTTCATCCAGGGTCAGGGGAAGGACCATGTTTCCCATATTCAGGTTGCTATCAAAACCCAAGACTCCCTGATGTTCCCCAGGGCTCAGTACTGGGGCCAGTTGTGTTTAATAACGTTACCAAAGACCTGGACGAGGGGATTGAGGGCACCCTCAGTGAGTTTGCAGATGACACCAAGTTGGGTGGGAGTGTTGATCTGCCTGAGGGCAAGATGGCTCTTCAGAGGGATGTGGACAAGTTGGATTGATGGACTCAAGCTGCTGTGTGAGGGTTGACAAGGCCAAGTGCCAGGTCCTGCCCTTGGGCCACCAGGTCTGGGGACGAGGGGCTGGAAAGCTGCCCTGGTGGGAAAGGGCCTGGGGGGGTTGGTGACAGCGGCTGAATATGAGCCGGTATGTACCCAGGTGGCCAAGAAGAAGATCCTGGCCTGCATCAGGGACAGTGTGGCCAGCAGGACCAGGGCAGGGCTTGTCCCTATGTGCTGGGCACTGGGGACACCGCACCTGAAATCCTGGGGTCAGTTTTGGGCCCCTCACTGCAAGAAAGACATAGAGGGTCTGGAGCACAATTCCTGTGAGGAGCGGCTGAGGGAGCTGGGGGTGTTCATCCTGGAGAAGAGGAGTCTCAGGGCAGACCTTATCATTCCCTACAGCTCCCTGAAAGGAGGGTGCAGAGCCGTGGGGTCGGTCTCTTCTCCCAAGGGACAAGTGATGGGACAAGAGGAAATGGCCTCAAGTTGTGCCAGGGGAGGTTTAGATGGGATGTTAGGGAAAACGTCTTCCTGGAAGGGGCTGTTGGGCACTGGAATGGACTGCCCAGGGTGGGGGGAATCACCATCCCAGGAAGGGTGTAAGAGATGTGTAGATGTGGTGCTCACGGACGTGGGGTAGTGGTGGGCTGGGCAGTGCAGGGGTGACGGTTGGACTGGATGATCATAAAGGTTTTTTCCAACCTAACTGATTCTATTATTCTATAAATTCACATCTGATTTTGGAAATCCTAAATATATAAAAGTTCATGTTAACTAATAAGCTGATGAACACCACATAAAAGGAAAAGAGTAACTACTTGGGTGAATTAGAAATGAGCACAGAAATAAAACCTTTTACACAAATGCTGCAGCTGTTGACTGAAGGAGAGATGCAGCACTTCTAGGACTGACTTTGAAACAGAATGAGTTCAGTGCGAGTCCGATACATCTTTTTATTTATGTGGCCAAATTTTTCAGGTCAGAGCCTGCAGCGGGGGTACAAAAATCCCAGTAGCTCAGTAGGGAAATAGCTCCTAGTGAGGGTCCGGCTTGCAGGGAATGGTCCTTCATTTTGTTGCCTCTTTGATTGATATGCTGATGACGTTTTACCTTCACGTGGAACAAACAGTCCATTCCTTGGGACAGCCCCTGAGGAGCTCCCTGGTGGCAGTGCCTCTCTCTAGGGAGACTTGAAATACTCAAAGCAGAGCTTCCAGTGCATTTCTCACCATATAAAAAGATGAAGGTTGAGCACTTGCTTGTCTGCATGTTCCTACTGTGCTATAATGTGACAGGCTCTCTGCATTTTTGGCTGCACAGTGAGGGACACACTTGCGCCAGGACGGGCAACAGGGAGCTGTGACTTCAGTCGTGCAGGGTAGGAGGACCCCACGGTGGGGTCTGCTCTCCCTGGACCGCTAGCATCCTGTCTGCTGAAAGCTGTGCTGAGCAGTAGCCAACAGGCATGTGTGCAGTGTTCCAGTCCTCTAGCAAGGAGTTTGGTTTTGTTTATTCCCTCGTAAATCACAGCCACCTCACCACGTTTACACCGCACCAGCATGCTCCCAGAGGCAGCACTTTTCTCTCTGTCCTTCCAGTATTTCTCCCATCTCTTTTTCTGTGTCTTTCCTCTTCCCTGGGCTTTTCTTGCAGGGCTGATGGTGAACCAGAACCCACCTCGATGCTTCCTCCCCAGGAGAAGGATGCTGATGGAGCAGGACCACCCAGACTTACCAGTGTCATGGTGCTGGAAGGGAGCTGGCATTTTGACTGACACGTGCTTGGCTCCTTCAGGCACTCCAAAAACTTGCTGGTGAGCAGAAAGATGCTGTGCTTCCCCCTTGATATGACCGTTTCTTCACATCCTTTAAGCCTGCTCTATTAAATCTAAATGACAGCTCAGAATGAAGTCAGAAACTCCTTCCATTTGACTAGCAGGTGGCATGAGAAAACAGAAAACTTTAATATTCTTAATATAGTGCCTTTGAGCAATGCTAATTGTTCCTGTGTATAACCACTCAATTTTTACTTTGACTATTCCTGTGTCTTGCCTTGATTCATTTTCCCTCTTATTTATTAGTCAATAATTTCCAGTCTGTTGTGCATTTCTTGCCACATTTTTCAGGGTCATCACACAAACTGGTGACTCTGTACTTACAACCCTGTTCCCCCTTTACAGCAGTAGTGTTACTGGAATGTATCTGTCTCCTTAAAATCATTGTTCCTATAAATATGAACAGTAGTCTTCCCAAAAGCAGCTAACCCCATCAGTGTCATGACAAGACAGGTTTTTCCAACCACTTTAGTAAATTATCAAAGTTTGAGAGTGATATGGCCATTGGAAAACACCTCTCAAAGGGACCCTGGGAGGTCATTTTTCCATCTCCTTGCTATAAAACAGGATCACAAGCTTCTCAGCAAACCTTAGGATACTTTTGTCAAACATTAAAAGAAATCTTTACTATCACCGCTAACAATGGTTTCACAGCCACACGTTAGCCTGTCCCAGATTCTCCGTTTCATCATCTGCATGCTAAGGAAAATATTTAAGAGTACTAAATCCAGGATGACCCTTGGCAAGACACATTTCACATACCCTAAAATTAGACCACTGATAACTGATCTCAGAGTGTTCAGCTGATGACCCATCAATACTCTGGTGATTTCACCTTCATCATATTTCAATCATGGGAATGTCAGGTACCGCTATGTAAAAAGAGCTGCTAGAGCAAAAATAGGGACTCTCTTCCAATTACTCTTTTGATAACAGAGAATTTGTTGGCTTGACACTACTGCCTTTGAGAAAATCACATTAGGCGTTTTATCACCTTACTCTTCTCCTAGCACTTACGAATAGATTGCTAAACAATGATTCGGTGTTCTCCTTTACAGAGGTTATGCTGATAAGTCTGTAGTTCCGTCTCCTTATCTTTTCTGGTTTTAAAGAGCGGTCCTGTGTTTGCTTTTTCCTGCACCTTCGGGACCTTACCAGCCCTGTCTGAGTTTTCCAAGGTAATCACTAATGGTTCAGAAATTGCTCTGTTTAGTTCCCTAAGTGCTCTGATGGATTTCACCAGGTCTTGATGAGTTGAATATTTATAACTCGGATAAATAACGTTGCACTGATTCTGCGTTGTGTTGTTGTTAGCTACATTAATATTAATTCTCAGGAAAACCTAATTAGTATTCATTTCTAGTTTTTTTCCATGAAGACTGAGAAAAACAGACTTTAAGCATTCAAGCTGCCACCTTGTTCATTGTTTCTTCTTGCCTGTGAAATAACAATGACATTTTTTGTCCCTCGTTACATCTTGTATCTTATTGTTGCTTTGTCTTACGTTCTTTCTGTTGGTAACTCTTTCTCTCCTAATTCCTTCCTGTTCTCTGCCTTTTTGCTTTTTCTCTTCCCTTATTCTCGTCCCCGTGCTGTGAGGTGGTGAATGACTGCTTGCACAGCTGAGCATTTTCCAGGCATCCCACGGCAGCACAGAAGTCAGTCCTAGGAGCATGGCCAGGGATCTGATTGTCCCTTGGGCTGCAGAGGCTGTGCACAACCAGCATGGACCTCCACCACCTGACACAGGATCTCCCGAGGGCATGGCGAGCCTTCCACGTCGTCTTTTACTTAATAAAGTTGTGTAAATCCCTCTAGAGAGAAAAAGGAGTTTGTACAATGTTCTCAGCATCTTTTTTTCTTTTCTCCCCTTTTTTTCTTTCCATGATTAATTAGAATGTGTAACTCCATTATACTAATCTAATAGTAAATATTTCCACAGGACATCGTTGCTCCATTCCCACAAAGTCATTGAATTTGGCTTTAGAACTTCATTTGGCTTCTTTACAGCCTCATCCAGACTGAGCTCCAGCAGCAGATGCTTTTCCACTAGAATGAGTCTGGCTACCAGCAGTGCTCAACAAGCATTTTTATTTGACTGTGAAAGTTTCTCTAGCCAAACATACTTGAAATTCATATGATGGGCTCATAGTTACCAAGCATCCATTATGTAAGTTAACTGAAGAAATCCTCTTCCCCTGGGCAGGTTTTGAAAGCCAGGCCTCCTACGACCTGAGCTTGGGAGAGAGTTGTCATGCCTCTTGTATCAAGACTATACGGTATGAAAATGTAATTTAACCAGGAATCTGAGTGTTGCTTACTAGTCTCAGTAATATTAGTAGTGCCATTTTTTTGCATAAATCTTCTCTACATTTTAATGCTCAGGAGATGTGGTGGAGGAGTTGTTATATATAATATACCTTGTTTTGTATGTTTTAACATTTAAAAGTTGAATATGCTTCATACCCTGCAGGTATTCATCTATTAAAATGCCAGCATAATGGATCTGAAAGCTTTGGCACAGAGAAGAATAGGGAATTTTTCCCTGCTTTGAGGAAAATTGGCCTATCCTAAAAATGATGGATCATCCAGAACAGAGAATGGGGATTGATACCTAAGATATGGCTTTGTTATGGTTAAGTGAAATTTATCATTCTCTGCAGCAGGAGAAATTAGTGTGGGTTTTTTTTTTTTTTTCACAATGCAGTTAATGCAGGTAGTAATTTAGGAAAGTAGATATGAATTCTCCCAGAACATGGAGCCAAAAAACATCTCTGCAAGTGACTGACAACTGTGTTTTCCCCTAAGCTGAAAGTAGACTGAAGTGATGCTCCGAGGGCTGGAGCCCCTCTGCCCTGGGGACAGGCTGGGGGAGTTGGGGGGTTCAGCCTGGAGAAGGGAAGCTCCGGGGAGACCTCAGAGCCCTTTCCAGTGCCTGGGGGGCTACAAGGAAGCTGGGGGGGACTTTTTCCCAGGGCAGGGAGTGACAGGACAAGGGGTAACGGGCTTAAATGGAAAGAGGGAGATTGAGATGGGACATCAGGAAGGAATTCTTCCCGGAGAGGGTGGGGAGCACTGGGACAGGTGGCCCAGAGAAGCTGTAGATGCCCCATCCCTGGGAGTGTCCAAGGCCAGGCTGGATGAGGCTTGGAGCAACCGGGTCTAGTGGAAGGTGTCCCTGCCCATGGCAGGGGGGGGGACTGAGAGGGCTTTAAGGTCCCTTCCAACACAGATCAGCTTGTGATTCTGTGATATTTGGATTTCTGATTAATTCTGTGGATGTCATATTAATTTGGTGCAGCAGTAACCTAACTGATAATAGAGATATCAATCTGTTGTGTTTCTGTAATGACAGGGGAAACACTTCTAATAGAAGGAGATGATTATACATTCAATCTCAGAAGAAAAGTATGGCGTAGGTAATACATATTCTTTATCTCCAAATCATGGTGGTATTTTTATCTTTTAGTATAAAATTTACTGGATAAAGGTGGGAAGTTTTCAAATCGTCTTTTCTTGAAAATTATGGAAAACTGTAGCATTTTCTCTGTGTTACCACTTCCTTTTCACTCTTTTCTTCTGCTGCTCCTTTCTCCTTACACTTTTCCTGTGCACTAGCATGGGTTATCCCTGGGCCACATTCCCTTCAGAGTTGTACCTCCTGTCATGGAGCATCTCCTGTTGCTCTGACCTTGCGCCTACACTCCAAACACCTCTGACTGCACTTTCTTTTTGCTTGTTTTGTTATTTTTTCACAGAGGCACCACAAATATTGCTGATGGTCCCCAAAGAAAGAAGCATTTGGCCTGAAGTTGAAGGACATCAGGAAGAGCCCAACCTGTCAGCTTTAGCTGGCAACACAAACATGAACTAACTGTGGCTGTCCCTGAGAATCAATACTCTCATGTGGAATTGGTTGCATCAACAGGAAAAGATGGTAAGAAAGGCAAAATTAAAAACTTCAAATGTATCATGTGAGATATTTCACGTCCTAAAGTGAGAGATGAGAAAGTCTCTCTCTGCCCATACTAGAAATAGATGTTTGTGGTCCCCATCAATAAGAAGGAGATGTTTCTGTTCAGGTATCTTCTGAAAAGATAATCTGAACAGAGATATCTTCAGAAAAAGATGAACACAAAAGTCTGCATGAACAGCCTCAATTTGCCACACCTAAAATTTCCCTCTCCAAGGTCAAGCTTCCCATCTCTCACATACATTTCCTCAAAGTTGCAGCTGACATACTCTTCCTAAACTAGAGAGAGATGGTGATGATAATTTTAATGGGCAATTGAATTTAATTTAACACGGAGTATTAACCATAGACATTGACTGTTGGTAAGAACCAGTTGGTACGTCATTGCAAACATGCTCATAGCACTAGCTCAGACAGTGAATCGCAGTATCTCCCAGGTTTGGGCTACGTAACAGATGTCCAGTGCAGTTCTTTTTCTTCATCAGGAAACAAGAAAACAATTGATAAAAACTTAAATATAATAAGAACTGTGATACCACAATTCCATAAAAAGCAATTAATAGGTGATGACATTTTATGCAACCTGATGGTTCTTTGTAACTAACAATCCATTCCTAGTTTACACGGACTCAGACCTGTAAATTTTCCTCTAAAATGTTTGTAATTGTCTATTTTGTCCCATTGATGTAGAGATTGTTTGCCAATGAAATAGCAGGTATTTGTTCAGAGCATGTAAGTTGTGACTGCTTTCATGTTTCAAATATACTGCATAATACTAGGATTTGAGAAAATGTGATCTTTAAAAGGACTGTTTAAGAAAATACACTATTACTTACAACACAGGTTTAATATATTGTTCTATTTTCTTTTTACCCTTAGGATAACTTCACTCTTCGTACTGTAATTTGGTACTGAGGAATGGAATGAGCAAAGATGCAAGTTATTTAGCTTTCCAGATCTGCTAAATGAAAAATAATCGCTTCCAACAAAGAAGGGCCATTATTAGCTGCTGATAACATATGCTTTTACAGATTATTATCATTCCAACAACCTTTACATTAATTTGTTTCAGTGACTGTCTGGACAGAAAACGATCTTTGAATTTCTCCAGATTCATCAAGGTGCTCCTGGAGCAATCATTTCTCATTTATAGTTTGAGTGCTCCGCTCAGCTAGCACATTTGTCATGACTGACACCAGGCTATGAAACCTTACAGCTCTCCATGAGGCACCTAAAAGCAAGGAGAACTACACACTGTGAGACACTAAAGGAGCTACAAGTCTATAAAAGTGCATTAACTCTTGCACTGTCATGGTGAGAGAGACATTGTAGACCTCAACAACGTTTTATTGCCTGTGGGCTCTGATAGTTGGAGAGTATTTGACAAAACAGACACCAGAGAGCATGGGTAATCAAAACTCCTCTTGCAAAGCACAGGGCAATCTCTGCCATGATTAGCCTTGCCAGTGTAATGCAGGGAATATATATGAAACTTAGGAATTGTTCAAGGATGTGCTCACACGCAATGAAATCCCACAGAAGCGGTAAAAGTGATGCAGGGCAAACTGCCCTCATAGTTAAAAGGGAATATGGGAATGACTGAGAAGGGAAGCCCAATGGAGCAAGGATGAGGCAGTGCCCAGTGGGCAGTGGTGGTGTTTCTTCAAAATGAAATACGAGGCCTTTGCGGGAGGTAGATCACATGGAAGATGCAGATGTATCCAGAAGGTATCTTTTTGCTGTTGTAGGTGGAATGAAAGTTTTATCTGTGTCAGCAAGACAGATGTGAGAGAGTATCTGTAAAATCAAACAGCTCAGATGAAAGGATGCAAGAATCCCAAAGGAAAATATTGGAGGTTTCTGAATCACTACTTTACTTTGAAGCAAATCTGGGTTAATACTTAATGGTTAACTGTTTTCTAGTGTTGTCCTCATACTTCAAAAAAGATGGAGAGATGATCTGAAGGAAAACAGAGAAGCCAGCATGACTAATAATGTGAAAGTTTGTATTTTTTTCCGTGACCTGCAAGGTAGGTCTAAAAATTATGGTTAGAAAAAACAGTTTGGTTTCATGAGAGGCAGCTTTGGTCATATCCTTCTGTTGCCTTGTGAAGTGTGTTAATGAAAACCAGCATATGAACAAAGCAGTATTGGGTTTTTCAAAGGAAAGCATTCCTCAGTGTGGTGTCTCCAGTGTCATTAACACAAGAACCATTTGTGGACATGCAGCAGCTAACATAGCTCCTTTTCCCCAGGTAAAACGGATAATTGCTGTTGCCCACAGTAAGTCTCACCCAGAGCTGATAGTCTTGTCCAGGAGATCTGCTGGATTTCTTGCTCCGGGTTCAAATACTCTTTTTGCTTTGCAGTCTTATGTAGCTAAGATTGAATAGCCCCATTAGGAAAGAATGTGAGAAAGGTATATTGTGTTGTTACAATACCTTGGTTATTAGAACCATTAATTCTATATAATTATCAATATTAAAAGAATATGCAAATTAGAAGACGGACGGTTTGTTGACTGTAATGGGCTGTCATAGCTTGGGAATCTGAATTGCTTGCTACATTCATTTATTTCTTTGTAAAGTCTTCAGATAAAGAAAGTATTTGTCTATTTTCCTGAAAAAATATCCTGGGAAATTATTATAACAACACTACTTTAGACTCCAACCAGCTTCCTTAGCTTTCTGCATGCCCAAAACTGGTTCAAATTTGGGTAATGGATAATTCTTGCTATTTCATATTGCTGCCAGAAGCAACACGAATTGCTCCATCCAGCACATCAATGACCACTGAGATCCCTGGGTGCCCCATAAATAAAGGATCAAGTAGTCTCTCAGTTTTAGTGCCAAATATTTCTGCCTTCTGGCTTTACGTGGTATTGAAACCACTCCCTCAGCAACAAAATACCCAAGAAATTATTTTGCCTTCATGTCCCAGGACCATCGCTAGGTCCTTCTCATAAAACAAAAACGAAAGATAAAGACAAAACAGGGGAGATCAGAAGAGAAATAAGAGAAGTTAAATAGCACAGGCAAAAGACAGAAGTCCTTTCTAGCGTCTCTGTGTAACGACGTGCAGCTGGTAGTAGCATGCAAGGACAGGAGGAGAGTCCTATACCTATTCTTCCTGTTTGATCAAGAGAACAAAAAGAACAAAGTGCCACAGCTCACGTTTCTCTTTGGCTCTGCAGCTGATGGTCTCTGAGGTGCAGCCGATGATCTCAGTGGCCCTAGGCCTGTGCCAAGACATGGAGAAATGAAGTTGGCTTCAAAGTTGGCCGTGTTTCCCAGCAGGTTGCTTCGTCACCATCAAGATGTTTGGGATGAGCAAGAGCCACAAAGGCACGCTCCATCTCTTCCTTTTGGAAGCGAGCCCCCTTCATCATCTGATGTTCGACGCTTGATCAGCACTACCTCCTCTGCAGAAAGTGACTCCCATTAGGAGATGGAAGCTGTGGCCAGATGGGTGAGTCTGCTCAACGTCTTGTGCAGTCAACCTCTTCTTTCTACTCGGTTACACTCAACATCCACATCACTTTACCTTTTCCTAGTGAAACTAAAGGTCAGTACGTTGTGCTTTAAAAAAATATTCACTAGCCTTTTAAGAAATCATAAAGCCATTCAGGAGATGGCGATAATGTAACATAGTGAAGTGAGTTACAAAAATCATAAAAATAAGTCCAAGAAATTTTTGTGTCAATCAAACATGTGACACGAAAATTTCCATGAAAATACCAACATAATTCAGCCTGAAGAGTAAATGGTTGCAATATTCTCACTTTGTGTTTTAAATACCTTATGCAATCAGAAATCAACCTTGTTGATTGATTTAGCTAACTGATTACATATAAAATATAGTTTAAAAAAATCCTTCCAACTCTACAATTTCAGTCACTTCTGATTCAAACAGCTGAGTTCTTTTTCTTAAAAAAAAAACAACAACAACAAAAAAAACCACCAACCCTCCCCCCAAAAAAACCCAAACAAAAAAACCACTCACATTTTTTCCTGCTACTTTAAAGTGGTAATTTAGTTGTATCATTTTTTGGGGAAAAAAAAAAAAAAAACACAACACAAACAAAAAAACCCCACAACACAAAAACACAAAACCCAACAACAACCAACAGCGACAACAAAAACCTAACAAAACACAACCACAAACCTGGTTTGAAAAACAAACCCAAAGTCCCCAAAACCCTATAACTCCAATAATATTACTCTATTTTGGGCTGAATAAGCAACACACGTTCATATTTTACACCCTTTTTACACTACTTGTCAAGCATTTGTTTACCATCTGGAGTAATATAATAATGTGAGGATATATTTTTCTGCAGTCTAAACTGTGCATTAAAATTAAATGAAAATCTAAAAATTCTGAACTGAAAAATTAGGATTGGCTGGAAGGATTTTTCTAATTAGTGACTTTACAAAGCCAACCAGCTGCTTGGAGGGTTGGTGAATACAGAGCTGGACTCGGGTTAGTCATGCCCAGAGGAGTGCTGGAGAGGGGACTTCTTACAGGGACCTGTAGTGACAGGACAAAGTGTAATGGGTTTAAATTGAAAGAGGGGAGACACAGGTTGGATGTAAGGCAGCAATTCTTCATGGAGAGGGTGGGGAGGCACTGGGACGGGTTGTATAGAAACTTATAATCCAATAATGCAGGGAAGGTCAAGATCTGTAATGCTTTTTTATAGTTCAACATCCACCAACTTCAATTCATACAAAAATACTGGAACATACCCTGAAACAAGGCATTGATAAAGACTTAGGAGATGTCAAGGAAGCAAGAGCCAACATGCATTTGTCAGATCATGTCAGAGCGATCTGATTTCTTTCTATGACATTGCAATAGGCTCAATGGATGGGCGAGAGGTAGGAACATCTTATATTGATTTAGCAAGACTTTTGACCCTGACTTTTATGATGCTTGTGTAAATAAAACGGAGAAATACGGTGCCGGGGAAACTACTCCATCACAAGTGAAAAAATGTTGGCAAAACATACGTGGCTTTTAGAGGTTCACCTGTAAAATGTAAAAAAGAGTTTCTAGTGGGATTATGTCTGGTGTCGCAGAAGAAAGCCTAAGTAACAACACTACTTCAGTTTAAAATAGGCTTGGGTACTGCACAGATAACAACCATTCCTAGAAGTGGCCCATTCCAAGTTCCAGAATGTCCGACCAGGTTTCCCATATGATAGATTACATACTGTTTGATGTACAGTGAGATTTCCACGGCTATGACACTGCGCTGACAGAGTGATGCTCAGTAATGCATTGCTAGAGTCTTCTTAGGTGTAGCTAATTAAAAATAGATGACAAAGATCCAGCCAGTAGAGATTAGATAAAAAAATAGGTCAGTGGATTGTCTCATGGGAAAAGTGTAGTGCCTTGTGCCCTGAATTATGGATGCTTTAAAGATAAAGTGAGGACACTTCCTAAGGTAGAAGTATGTCTTTTCTTTTTCTTTTCTTTTTCTTTTAATTTTATTTTTTATTTTTAAACTCTCATTGCTGTAGGAGAGGAAGAAATTGTATAGGGTGACTCTTCCTTTTGTAACACATCCCCAGACTCCAGCAGCTTAGTTAAGGTGCTCCTCCAGACCAGCATTGCTGCACCTTTGCAGACGCTTCCCCATGGAAAGCAAAAAAGCATGAAAAAAGGCAAACATCTGATTATTCTGGAAGAGATCCAACTGCCTGTCTAATTCTGGATCCTGGTGATAAAATATCATAAAGGTGATTGACTCCAGCTTTCACCAGAAAGGAAATTAGCTGTAAATGCTGGCCAAAGGAGCAGCTTTGGTTTTATTTCTGGAAGCTAAATGCTTCCAGGCATTGTCTTGCAGCTGGGAATGCTCAACTATTTGTCTCATCTTATCAACATCACCGAGGTGTGAAAGGAAACAACAGTGAATTATGACTATAAACAGGCCCTCACAAATGACAGAAAGTAAATAATACAATTTTATAGCCTGCAATATCCCCACATCAGATATTCCTGAGAAATGTGTCTGAATAAAGTGGGAAGTAAGCAAAGTGCAGCCTCCTCTGAAAATCAGGAAAAAAAAACTATGAGTTAGTTTCTCTCCTGAATGTTTCCTTCCAAGTTTCTGGTGGTATTTTTTTTTTTTAATGGCACTTACATGTCATGAGAAAAGGAGTACAAGAACATTTTCTTTGTTCTATTTGCCTTGCATATTCTTACCTTTCTGATCCGTTACTAGAGTTGCTTAAAAAAAAAAAAAAAATTTTTTTGGAAGAGTTTGCCATTAGTTTTGTTTTGCAGAATTGCAAAATTCTTTCCATTTAACACATTCCTAACAGCATACTCAATCCACGTGTTTAGGAAAACTGATTTAGTAGTATATTTATGGAATTGTTTTTTTAAGTAAAAACATTAGTAAACATTTCAGTGGCATTTTAAGTAAAAATGTACATTCAAATCAAGCAAAAAGCAGCACAAAGGTGATAATTTTCTATCTGTGTTATAAAAGGCAGCATTTTTATTCTCTCTTTATTACAGCAGCACTTGCAAATCACTGCAGAGTATGAAACCCACTTGTATGAGGCTTTGTACAAGCATGCACCAAAATACAATATGATGCCATATGAATTTAAAGGATTTTTATTAAAAACATCAGCATTTATTCCCTCTTAGCTGAAAGTTTTTTCTAACAGATAATGCCATCTCTCATAAAAGCTAAAAACATACTCAGTGACAGTTCTTTAAGGGCACCTGCACGTGTCTTCACAGAAAGCTTTTAATGTAAAACCTGATAGCAATTTTCAGGAGTTTAAAATTGGTTTTCTTCTTTTATCTCAATAACAAGGGACTGCTTTAATTTATAACAGGACTTGGAAAATATTAACAGTTTCCACCAAATGGTCCTGTTCTCCCTGTGCTCTTCATTTATAAGAAACTCCTTTGGTTTTGTTTCTAAGGACACATGGCAGTTGCCATCTTTGGGCAGTCATTGGAATAACTTTATTAACTTCCCAATTATGCTGTATTTTTGAAAGCAAATGATGATATTAAAAACCAATAACAAGAAAGTAAAATAAAACCCAAACCAAACATATTTTTTGCAGATTAGTTATAATTCTGATTTTTGCTGTAGTTATTTGGTGGATACACGTAGAGTCTTGTAAGACATCCTTCAAAATCAGCAGTAGCTCATCAAGTGAGGAGCTATCATCCATTGAAACACAGGAGAAAATGATGTGCCCAGGAGCTTATGAGCTTCCAGGACAGATAAACGGATGAGGCATCCAAACTAAATCTCATTTTCTGCAGGTGACATCCACTAAATCAAAACCAGCAGAGTTTTTCACTGGCTTGATATGAAAGGGGCCAAAATGAGCCAAAACTCAGAGTAATAGGGAAGGTGATGCAGCAGTGGGAGCCTTTTGGCAACTGCTCACTGCCTCTCCTAGTTGAAAAGTTGACCAGCAATAACAGCAATACTGTGACTGTAGTTTAGTTCACTCATGCTCCCATGGGCTCGGCAGTGACCTATCTGCCTCTGCTTGTTTTAATTGGGATAGAATTAATTTTCCTCACAGTGGCCAGTTTGAAGCTCTGTTTTGGATTTGTGCTGAGAAGAATGTTGATAATGTACTAATGTTTTAGTTGATGCCAAGCAATGTTTATATTAAGCCAAAGACTTTTTCCATTTTTGATGTTGCCCCTGTGTTCCCAGCTTCTTCTCCACAAGGATCCGGGAGGGGACACATCCCAGACCACTGACCAAACTGGCCAAAGGGACATATCATGCCAGCAAATGTCATGCTTGGTATATAAGCTGGCAAACTGTCCAGGAGGGTCAGCCACTGCTCAGGGACTGGCTGGGCATCGGTCAGCCAGTGGTCAGCATCTGTACCTTCTCCCCCCCTTCCTTTCTCCTTTACCTTTCGTTATATATTATTGTCCTTAGTAGTAGTTGTAGTAGTATTTTAATTACTTAGTAGGAGTAGTAATATCATTATTTTATTTCATTTACTTTCAATTATTAAACTGCTCTTATCTCAATCCACAAATTCTCTTATCTTTTTCCTCTGATTCTCTCCCCCATCCCACTGGGGGAGGTGAGTGAGCAGCTGTGAGGTCCTTAGTTACTGTCTGGGCTAAACCACAACACTGCAAGTTTCTGCCTTCTGTTACTGATTTTTCTCCTTCACTGACATTACAGAGCCCTGGGAAAAACACAGTCCAAACCTTGAACGAGCAAGAAATGCCAGTGCAAAGCAAAATATATTCTGTTGCCTGACAGAGTGAGAATGAGATCCTGTGAAGAGCCATCCATGACTGCCAGGTGAGGGAAGGGGCAAGCCTTTGCCTCCACATGGACTTGAGGAGGAGTTAGTTGGAGGTTGAGGTGTTCCCTTAAGGACTCCTGATGGGGTGTCTGAAGCTAATTGTCTACCAAGGACTCAACAATATTTCTAGATGGTGAGACGTGTTCCCATTTACCATTTAAAGCCTGCAGGAGTACAGAAAGCAAAAGGGCAGAGGTCGAGTTTATAGGATTAGGCTCACAAACCCTTGTACTTCAATGGGGAGACCATAAGGCTTTTGTGACACTGCATAAGGGACGCCACGTTCTGAGTGTGCAGCCGGTTTCCTTCTTCCTTTATCTCCTGGAGGGTACATCTCGGTGTTTTGGCCAGAGGAACATGACAGAGGTGGCATGCACGGCTGGGCTGATGTCTGCAACAGGGCACTGCATGGGAGAGCACAGCTCGGAGAGGGATGCTGGCAGGGGCCAGCATGAAGCAGTCTGAGCTTTTTCTCAGTATTTTTGCTCTTAATGCAAATTCCTAAACAGATCTATTTTTTCATGAAATTGTCTGATCGATTCATAAACCCATGTCAGTTTTTATCATCCACAGTGTCCTGAGACCGATCTGTGCTAGAGCGTCATGCTGCATGAGGAAGTACTGCTTTTTCTTTGTCACGAACAGAGCATCTGCCTGCTTCATGCTGCTATGGATGTCGTGGCAAGATTGCTCCAGGCTGGTAGAAACACACATAGAAAAATGAAGAACCAAAACCTGCATTCCTGGTGGGGCATCGCCCTGGGAGCTGCTTTGCTGCTGAGTCTCTCCTTCCAGCCCAAGAGCTGCCCATGCCCCCTTTATACTCCCTCTAAATGCAGACTTACCCTTAACCTTTTGGCAGGAATCTAGCTCATGTTTACCTGCTTTATTGCCAACCCTTGTCTCAGTCTGCTAGCAGGACAATATTTGTGGTTTTTCGTGTTGGTTGGTGCCCTGGAGCGCGGGGAAGTGACTGAGTCTGCGAGACCTCCAGCCTCCACAACATGCCTCAGCACAATACAAACACTTGCCTTGAACAAATCAAATCCAGAACCCTGCTGCCATCAGACGAGAGGACACAGGGTTCACCCGTTCTCATCGTCATGTTCGTGACACACCGGTTGGACTCCTCTATTTTCTTTTAATCCCATAGAAATTGACTACAAAGCAGAACACAGGCTCTCCGCTGCGCATAGTATTCTGTTATAAATCACATGGGGAAAAAAAAGAAATATCTTCCCCTCCAGCTACACCACCTGTAAGGATGTCTAGAAAAGAGTGAGAATTATTTTTAACACTTATTTCTCTTTTTGCATCAGCTAGCAGCAGTGCGTGCCCATCCCAGGAGAGGTGTGGGCAGCAGCCTGACTGCCTGCCATGGGAGCTGAGCTCGACCCTGATGGAGGTTGTCTGGAGTCTTTTGATTTACTGCTGGACATGAAGTGTTGTTCCAGCTTAAATTCAACCTCTGTATTTAAAGGAAGAGAAAAATATTCAAGAGGAAAAATTAATAGCTTGAAATGTGTTGCAAACAGGAATGGAAAAAAAAAAATCCATGAGGAGATGTGTTTGTGTGTGTGTGCATATTTAGATGAATGTAAATGTTTCATTTACCGCTAATTAAAGCAAAATCTTTAATTCTGACATTTTTGAACATGTTAATACTTGTTTCTTTTTAATACTGTTGTGGGTTATTCATTGAAACAAGTTGTTTCTTGTTGGCTTTTCCAGTTTCAGGAATTTGGAATTTTCTGGTCAAAAATATTTGATTAAGCAATACTGAACCTGCTGCAGTCTCAGCAGACATTAACAGGTCTCGGTATCTCCGAAGCACATTCGTACCTTCCCAGGCTTGTCACACATTTTCTGCTGTATCTAAACATGGAAAAAATAAAGCTTTACCCAAAATCCATTCCCTTTCTTTTATTAGGACACTGCAGTGGAAGGAGTCTGGAGTGTGAATGCGAGGAGAGGATTCTTCATAAGGACAGAGGATAAGAAGTAAGAGAGGTTCTGAGCTATTTTTTACTACTTTTATTTACAACTGAAAGTATAATCTTTGCTCTGTGACCATGCTGGGTCGACCCAGGCTGGGGTCGGGCACCCACCAAAGCTGCTCCATCCGTCCCCTCCTCAGCTGGGCAGGGGAGAGAAAGTACAGTAAAGGGCTCGTGGGGCGAGACCAGGACCGGG
>NW_010230165.1:29506-37758 GCF_000690775.1 Eurypyga helias | reverse complement strand
TTAATTTATTACTGATCAAATCAGAGTAGGATGATGAGAACTGAAATCAAATCTTAAAACCCCTTCCCCCACCCCTCTCCTCAGGCTTAGATTTGCTCCCCATTTCTTTCCCTTTTCCCCCTGAGCAACGCAGAGGGAAGGGGAATGGGGAAGGGGTCAGTCCATCACATGGGATTTGAGCCCTTTGCCTTTATTTTCACTGCCCCTGGAAGTGCTGGAATTTCAAAGGCAATGATGAAACGGGAAAAAGGGTGAGTCACACAAAAATAGGGTTGGCACGCATGGTGAGCACGTTTGTTTTATAAATCTGAACACGAAGGTGTTTAGAACTGGGAATTGATACAGCTGGAGTATTTTGCTGCTCTTCTGGGCTGAGATTGCGTGCAGCACCTGGACGAGACACCGGCGATGTTCAGAGCTCGGCAGGACTGGTCACTGCTGGGCCGTGACTATAAAACCATGTTTTTACAGTGAGGGTGATGGAGCACCGGCACAGCTTGCCTGGAGAGGTGGTGGAGTGTCCTTCCCCAGAGATATTCAGAAGATACCTGGGCATGGCCCTGGTCAGCCTGCAGTGGGTGACCCTGCTTGAGCAGGGGGTTGCACCAGGGGACCTTCAGAGCTGCCTCCAGCCTCAACCATCCCGTGATTCAGTGATGGATTCTGGTCCTAAGCCTGCAAAGAGCTCAAGTTTATGTGTCTCTGCGTAATTTTTCTTCCTGGTGTGGTTTGGTTTTGGTTGGTTTTGGGGTTTTTTTTGGTGTTTATTTTATTTTGAGGTTTTGGTTGTTTGTTTTTTTCTTTAATAAGGACTGCTGATGACAAGAAAGGACCGGCCCTTTTGCAGCATAGTGTGGCAGCGTGGTCAATAAAAAGTTTACTTTTACCCTGTAATTTTAAATCCAGGCCTGATCTGAGAATTATAATCTATCCGTTTTTGAACTTTACTGAGCAAATAAGTACAAAATTGATGCTTCCAGCCCAGCAGGGACTGGGTGCCACTTTTCTGGGGGACTGTTTTCTCTTTTTTTTTCTCTGAGTGGAAAGGGACTATCCATAACGTGTGTAGGTAGGAGTATGTGCGTTGTATTCTTGCAAGAAATCATGGCTGTAAAGTCAACGGATGCATACACACACGCGTATATGTATGAAAGTGTAATTCAGTTATGTTCTATTACTTCAGTTCTTCACATAAAGTAATTCACAAAACTAGAGGAAATAACGCTTTCTTTTTTATACGTCATAGATGAGTGAGTTCTCAAGGACACGACTTTCTGCCTCTACTTTGATATTGCTATTAAAGTATTAGCTTTCTTTTCCATTTCCAGTAATCCCTAAAGCCAATTGTGACATTTCCTCAATTCCGTATACCCAGTCTAAATACATATATTTGTGTCACTGAAGTTGTAAGACACGTTGGCATCAGATTTTTTCTGTATGCTACATCAGGGGCGGGTATCTGTTTCCTCCTGGCGTAGCATCTGTCTCAGATACCCATCCCAGGCAGCAGTAGAGACTCGGCTTCTTTCAGGTTCAGTGAACATCAGTGTTGGATCATGGATTAGAATATGTTTCCAGTCTCCCTGTCGATGATCCCGCGGCAGCTCCGTTTAAACTGGAAGCATTTGGTTGTAGAGCTAAGTTGTTATCTCAAAGGTGCTTGGTAAACTGACGTTGTGAAGTGCATCTCTTACAGGGTTAATGATGACTTAATGACTGCCAGCTTTGTGCTGGATCTGAGAAACGTTTACATTGATCAAAACCAGCGTGTTTTATGCTGTTTTATTACTCTGTGAGGATAGGTATATGTTGTAGCCACGTTTTATTATTAATCTCCATCCGTATGTCACTGGTGGCTAACATCTGTGTGCGCATGTTTATACTAGGTAAAAAAATAGATGTGGTTCTGATTTGAATTCTCCGTGATGACTTGCCTAGCGGGGCCGTGTGTTGTGACCCGTTGTGCTTCCAGTGGCACTTTCTCATATGCACTGTTGAGTTCACAACCAGGCCCTACGAAATACACTGGATGCAGAAGCAATAATTGCACACGAAAGCCTCTGAATCGAAGGCCCTTTAAAAAGGATGCAGCTGCAATATGAATGGAGACCTGAACAGTTCCCCTCGTCATGAGTAAGCGCCTTGTTCTTGGCGGGGAAGAGCTCGCAGTGGCACTGCGGCTTTCTTTGTCCCCTGGCAAACCAACCATGACTTCGAAATGTGGGACTGGCGCTCAGAACCCCAACTTCTAAAGGCCAGTAAAGATGCAGAGCTCTTTTGAACACTGAGGCGTTCTCATCACGGTGTCCAAATACGATGTTTGGAAAGCTTGTTCCATGCACCCACCCATGGAAATATTTACCGAAACTTGTTATTGTTTTATAGCGAATTTTATTATTCCTAGCAGGGTTGAGAGCGAGTTTCCGCTGGGCAGGTTGCCGGGCTGAATCTCTGCTGGTGCTGGCGTGAAGGTTCTGTCTGGGAGACTGTTTCCTTGCCAAACTCGGATGACCCAGCGTTCATCTCGTTAGCGCTGAGGGCTGGTGGTCATCTAAGGGAGACCTCAGCCAGGGTGAGGCTTTGGAAGCGGCGTGAGGGTGATAGCACACTCCGGTTAGTATTGGCTCCTTTGGGCAGGGACGTTTTCGTGGCATTGGGAATTCTGTGTAAATTCATAAGATTTCATACACGAGCACCTCCTGTGTCTCTGTCAGTATCGATATTGCACAGTTGTGTTGGCTCTGATGCTCGGCTTTCCAAACCGGTACTGAACATTTCTTAAGACTAAAATCCATCACTCTTCGACTCTAGGTAACATTGAGGGCATCAGTCCTCCATCTCTGTGTGTGTCAGTGTGTCTCCATGACCGGAACGGTCACCCGGGGTTTTGTGATGTGCACGGGAGGCGCTCTGGGGCGAAGAGGGAGGAAGTAAAAAATGCAGACTACTTCGTTTAGAGAGGAGATGAATTGGAAGGAAGACAGCAGAAATAAATAAATGACGTAATGCAAGACTAAATCAAATCCAGAAGAATAAACCAGTATAAAATAATAAAATATATCCCTGCCTTTCAGTGGAATTCTGTGGGATCTCTGCAAGATGTAAGCAGAGGCTGAGGAGGTTGTCCTTCTGCCAGGAGGCAGCTGTGCAGAACAGGGAACTTCTGGGCCGGTGCGGTTGCACAACTTTTCTTCTGATGGCACGTCTACCTGCTGAGTTCTGGGGGCTTTGAAGCACTTGGGTTGTGAAGCATCTTTCATGTAGGCAGAGCCCTGTGCAAACCTGGCGACCAACCAAGTACCTTGCCTGGGGAAACTAAGTTTTGTAAAACTTAAACAAATTGAGATTGGAGGCAGGAATTGCTGCCTTGCTGTCACTGCAGTATGTATCTTTTCGAGCAGTCTCGGTTGGGACCATGCGGCAGCTTGTTTGTAAGGATGTGAGCGTCTTCTCGAGCCTCAAAAAACTTACCCTTTTGTGCCTTTCTAAAGCTGAACAGGCACGATGTCAGTAGCTCCAGCCTTGTTTTGGGAAAGCAGGCTGGGCTGTAGAAGCGGAAGGTTCCCACCTCTATTTCTGCTCCCACAGTGTGGATGTGAAACCACTTGTGTCTTGGAGGCTGAAGCCTGATTCTCCAAGCAATATACATCATAAAGGCAAAGCCAGGGCTTTTCAGAATTGTACCAGGAATTCACAATTGCACATACTGGTTTCTACAATTGTCATTTTAATAAGAGCCTGATCACTTGGAGAAGTCTTGATCTCCACTTCCTTCTGACTGAATTGCACGATGTCTTCTATCTAAACAAATATCACAGCTTGAGCTGGGGCTGCGTTCTGGGCCTGGGGGTTGGAGTTCAGTCATGCTAGATGCTTTACAAATGCAAAGGATGTATAAACTCATACACTGTCCCTTTGGATCAGATCCCTAACAAGAACTAGTAGGAGACCTTTCAGAGAGTGCTTGAAAAGGGTGCAGTAGGCAGATCTCTGGTAGTCTGCCCTCCCATTCCAGAAAAAAGATACCATTTTATACCCCGAAGCATGGTTTTTAATAATCCTGCAACAATATTTTGCTATAATCATCAACTATTATGATTGCTCTGGATTATCTCGTCATCTTTATAAATGCCTGCCCCATTTTTTAATCACGCTGGACCAAAAAAAAAAAGAATTGTGGCAGTGAATTACACGGTTCAGATTCATGCCATATGTCAGGTTTAGCCCCAAAAGTTTACAGGTAAAGGAAAGAGAGAAAAAATCCATTTTGGAAGGAGGATTAGGCCAAATTTTCAGTTTTCTGAAAGCGCAAGGACCTAAGAGGATTTGCGCAACGCCAATCAATGGGAGGTTAGCACGTGTATATTGTTAAAAACAGCACTTCCTGCCCATTCCCTCCTATAGGCCCCTGATGCATTTGTAAATCCCCGTCCTAAAGGTGGGATTGATGTCACCCATCTTCTGCCATCTAAATCGTACCTGTCTAGATTAAACTAATCTTTGGGCCCTGTCTGCAGTCAGCAGGGAGAGACGGATACCACAGGGGAAGAATCTTGCCAGAAGATAGCTTGAGGGAGATAAGAGGAATTGCTGTTTGCAGTACCTCTTGCTGTCGGTGTAACTACAACAGAGAGGGAGCTCACGGGATAGCGAGCTCTGACACGCGTTAGTCCTCAACTTTGTGTCTCAAGGTGTTTGCTCGGAAAATCTGGAAGAGAGGGAGATTCTGCAGCAACCCTGAGCAGCCCAGCTTAGGTCTTACTGTCCCTGCTGTTACATGGGGTTTTGTTGAGTGCCTTCATTACTCCTTTCTGTGCTACAGCTTTGCATTCCCAAACTGTGGGGAGAGGCAGCTGTTTGCAGCTGCATTGCTGCAGCATCCTGTGGGGAGCAGTTAGAGGCGTTAATCTGGTTTGGGAGGGGAAAGCATTTCTGGATGGAGTCAAACAGAGGAGGTACCCACCGAGATATCCACTAAAGCAGACCTGCAGAAGCCCTACGTGATGTTAATTAATGCAATTCAATTAATACATGCCTTCCAGCAAGTGACTAAACTAGTGATTTAGCGATTCCACATCTAGGTCCAAGCTGGTGTAGCGGAGTGAACACAGGTATCCTCCAGCTTAGAGTTAAATCCATCTTTCTGCCACCCCATGGTGTCTGAGCACATCCCTGGAGTTCTTGAGCATTTGGGATTTTTGCTGTTTGCCTCCTTCATTCCCTGGAGATATCTCCCTGCTTCTTTCTTCTTCTCTCTCCTCTCTTTGCCATGACAACAGGTCAGAGCCACGATGACAAACCACAGGTCTCCAGCTCGTGTTTGGCCCGTGAGCAGCTGGGTGTTGACACCACTCTTCCCCGTTCCTGGCTGGAAGAGGTTGATGTTGATTGCCTTGGGGGCAGTTGCACTGTCAGGGATGGGCAAGCACGGGGATGGCAGCAGGGCTGAGCGTGTTTCAGCAGTGGAGGGACAAACTCCAAGTGACCAGCAGGAAGCTCCATCTCTCCATGACAGTAGACCAGGCAAACAGTGCAATAGACCCCATTCTCTCCTCAGTTGCACTATAAAGCTGAAAACCAGGGGTTCTGTGGTGTTGGTGCGTTGTGATACGATGCTGATTATCTGTAGGGCTTCAAGCAGAGAATTATCAGAATAATCGCTCGTTGTTGCTGTGAATGTGTATTCTATCCCTCATAGGCATTTGCCCTTTATATGCCATGCTGTTTATTGACTGGAAACCTTACCCATCCCTTCAGAATTTCTTAGTATTCTTTGGTTTAAATCAGGGTTTTAATGGTAGTAGTTGAGTGTATTGCTGAATTTTTGTTTGGTTTCTAGTGTGGTAGGTTGTAGTTAAGTGAAATGTGTGGTATAAGCCAAGAGGAGTAGCTGCATGCAAGCCATAATTTTCGTGTGCTTACTGTTTGGAGTGCTGTGATGAAAGGGATGTATCACAGCATTTTTATCACATCGGCTGCTGCCTTTGTCTCTCTACCTGAAGGATGGCAAAGGGCCCCCTTTCATCGGGAGGATTTATGAGGCCGTTATGGTAAATAGCACCACCAGGTTGGGTTGACATTGTTGGGGCTTTCATCTTTTGCTCTCAGTTTTGAAGCATTATTTGTGGTTCTCTTGTTCCCTGTCTCATGACTTGATGTTTGGTGAGAGCAGACACAAGCTCCTTGACAGAGCTTTTCAGGAAAAATCATTAAACTCAGGAGGGAGGGAGGGAGAAAGAAAGAGGGGCCAGCTGAGTTCTGCCCCCTGGCTGGTGATATGACCTGACAGGTCTGGAGCTTCTGCCACCTTCACCCAAGCAAAATCTTCTTAAGCATGAATCATGACATACTGCCCATTTTCATACCTCTAATCCCCAAATTGGGGGCCATCAGCTGGTGGATGCATCAGCTGATGAAAGGGGATGAGGTCAGGAGGCACGAGCAAAGAGACACAGTCCGTGGGCAGTGCTGACTG
Organism: Eurypyga helias; assembly: GCF_000690775.1. Taxonomy (NCBI): domain Eukaryota; kingdom Metazoa; phylum Chordata; class Aves; order Eurypygiformes; family Eurypygidae; genus Eurypyga; species Eurypyga helias. The sequence goes on along the minus strand of NW_010230165.1, from coordinate 31,283 downwards.
TTTTTCTGTCTGTATTTTAGCCGTGCACCCAGTTTCTTCACCTTTAAGTTCAGTACATGAACCCAGTACTTCGCACTGGGAAGTATCTGCAGGGTCCCAAGCCAGGAGGAGCTGGAAGAGAGGGGACTTTGCAGGTAAACCTCTGCTCTCCTGCTCTCTTCAAGTGCTTCCCTGGCTGGCGGCTGCCTGTTCTCTCCGTACTTGGGCAGAGATAAAGGAAGTGCTTCCCCTTCGTGTGCTGGGACTTCTGAATGCAGAGAAAGTGAACTTCTCTGCGTGAACTCCAAAAAAAGAAACTCTTATTTTATAGTTGATTCTTGTATTTGCCTTTAGTGATTAGTGTGTATCCTTTAATATTGAAATAAGATTCATATGTAAAGCAGAACACACAAGAATACATCTCTATAATACTGAAGATAACGATATGATTTTTGGATGTAACATTTTTATTTCCTTTGATTTTTTTATTGTCACGTTTTCTGGTATTCTTTGCCCAGACTTTCAATCCTTCACCTTTATGCCTGTGTTTATTTAGCATTGCTGCTTTTCCTGTCCTAGCAATAGGTACTGATATATTGGCTCATTGCTTATGCGATTTGGGGTATGCCTTCAGGCAAAGCCTGAATCCAACAAGGATGGATCCCTCAGTGCCAGTGACAGGGGACGCCAGCATCTAAAGTGGATTGTCCTGCCCTGTTCCATCGTGCTGATCATTTCTGTTGCTCCCCTTATGTCATATGCAGATATTTCATGGAAGAGGCCAGAACGGAATGAAATTTCATCGCTTGCTTCTCCTTTCTGAGAGCAACATCATCTTCCCATTAGCTTGGGCTGCAATGTATTTTGGCTAGTTAGCTGGTCCTGCCCAAACAAAGCCCCTGCAACTGGTCATAGGATGTTGTATGGGAATTTGTAGGGACCAAAGTCTGGACCTCTCCTGCGTGTCTGCAAGGAGATGCAGCCGTGGCCATGCTGTCTGCTGGGGCTGTGAGCTGCAGGTTCCACAGCCCACTGGGGAAAAAGGCATCTGGGTTGGATTCTTCAGGTTCTTGTTGTGTAAGGAGATGTTATCCCATTTTTTTTTCATGACTCCTGTGGTTTCAGCAGACCCAGCTCAAACTCTACAGATTCATCTCAGTTGGCAGCCATGTCCCAAGGAGTTCACAGGGGAGGTGGGTGGATTAAGGGGGCTGATTTCCAATGGGCAGGGTCTGACTTGAAGAGAGCAGCATGCTTTCCAAGCCAAAAAAGAAGATTGTTAGTAAATAATTACTTCCAGGGTTTAAAATCCAGTGTGCTGGCACCTGTCCCCTATATTATACGCTGCTTCCCAAGCACAGCCGCAGGGTTGTCTGTATATAAATCCTTATCTACAGCTTGACAGCCAGGCAAAAAACGAGGACTGCAGCGTGGTCTAGTGGAAGGTGGCCCTGCCCATGGCAGGGGGATTGGAACTGGATAGTATTTAAGGTCCCTTCCAACCTAAACCGTTCCATGATTCTGTGACTGAGCAGGGTGCAGAGAGGGTGAGAAATGTGGCGTCAGGGGGAGCACCCTTCTCGGCGGGCACGCAGTCATGCAGAGAGCACCTGAAGTGCCTTTGCTCATCTCCCTTGGCTTGAGTGTGCTCGTCAGCACTGAGCAGTATCAGTTTCCTTGGGCCTACAAGGCAGCTGGTGGGAGACTTTTTCCAAGGGCCTGTAGGGACAGGACAAGGGGTAACGGGTTTAAATTGAAATCAGGGAGATTTAGATTAGATATCAGGAAGAAATTCTTC
>NW_010230165.1:28141-29371 GCF_000690775.1 Eurypyga helias | reverse complement strand
GTTGGAACTGGATGGGCTTTAAGGTTCTTTCCAACCCAAACCATTCTGTGATTCCGTGATCATAGACATAGCCCCGATAAACCTTTCTCTTCCTCTTGTGTTTTGCAGCATCCCCTTCAATTAAGCTTCTTGTGGATGACCCAATAGTGGTGAACCCTGGAGAAGCAATCACCTTAGTCTGTGTGACGACAGGAGGGGAGCCAGCCCCCAGCCTGACGTGGGTGAGGTCTGCCGGCATCCTGCCCGAGAAGACTGTCCTGAACGGCGGCACCTTAACGATACCTGCCATCACGTCAGAAGACGCTGGCACGTACAGTTGCATCGCCAATAACAATGTTGGAAACCCTGCAAAGAAATCCACCAACATCATCGTAAGAGGTAAGCTGAGTTGGCAAACTAGTGGCCTTTGGCTTGGAGGATGAACTGAATCCTTTGTTTCCAAACCTATTTGTGGTCATTTCTAATAATCTATGAGATGTGTAAGTGTTGGCTTCCAGCAGTCGGTGGCTCTTGTGCTGGGCTCAACCCCGTATCCGGACCAAGGGTGGCGTGGTGCCCCTTTTGTACTGTGAAGATGCAGCAGCTCTCCCATCCAAACTGGAGAGAAATGATGTCCAAAGATCACCATGTCCCCTGGGCATTGCCTCCGCTGGTCCCCTACACACCCTGTCGTGGCCGTGAATGCATCCCGAGCTCCCGGGGATGCTGTTACCTGCTTCACCCTTTTCTTCCTCCTCATCAGCTGAACGTGTTATTGAAATTAAGGCTGTTGTGCATGCTGTGAATCTGCTGCCATCAGACAACTGCTCCCTGGGTAGGAGCTTTAGATTAGTACCTATGCTTTAATTACACTAAATAGCAGGATAAATGTCTGTCTTAGATAAAAGTGAGAGAAGAGCACTTGCAGAACGATTACTGCCAGGTGGGGAGAAATGCTCCCTGGTTGTTTATCGCTTTCTGGGTAACCCCAGGGACATGGCCAGTTGGTTTCAAGAAGGAGTTCGATTGGCTGATAGGCATCATCAGAGTGGATTAATCTACCTGAACCAAACAGTTCATCTGAAACTAATTTTCTATAATCTAATCTGTGACTGGTAGTGAAACATAAACTCCCACGCTATAGGAACGTTAAATAATAGCATGTGATTAATCATACTCAGGAGAAACTGCTGTATAAAGAGCCAGTGGCGTGAATATTTTATGAGAGCCATAACCTCTGTTCACTTCTTA
>NW_010230165.1:0-28110 GCF_000690775.1 Eurypyga helias | reverse complement strand
CAGCAGGAGGAGGAATTAGGAGCTATTTCTATTCCGGGGGTCAGGGAGAGAGAGCATTGCGTCAGCCTTGGTCTGCAGGAGTTTATCACGAGATGTCCATGGGTTTATTTGTGATACTGTATTTCCATTTGAATTTTTGACATTTGGCTTAGAGGTTTGGTTGTCAAGAGGGAAAAGCAGCCTTTTTTTTTTCAGGAACATAGCATCGGCATTAATTTGCTGTGATTTACAGTGGTGGTGAGGTGGTGAAGGGGAGATGTGAGTGAAACACACACTCGGAAGAAGCAAAGAGAGAGAAAAGGCTTTGTGTGAGAAGAAATCTCAATATTTTAATTGACCCAGCAGACAGCACTGGAGAGCCCGGAGGAAAAGCCAACATCCCTAGCTCCCTGCTGATACAAATTTCATGAGTCATAGCATAATGGTAATATGCCCTCACGTTTTTATTTATAGAAGACCATGCCTATGAGATGCCTCGGAGCTGCAACATGTTGAACAAAATATCATTAAAGCATTTGAGGGGTCTTTTTTCTTTTTTCCTCTTTGCTGTGTGGCCAAGTTCATTCTGAGAAGGGACCACCAGCAGAAAAACCCCATTAAGTAACTGAAGCAAAGCTTTCTTCTAGCCCCAGTGCATTGCTGCCAGCTAGGATTTTCCCCTTATTATTTTTGTTAAAGGGGAGAGGCTGTCTTTTAGAAAAAAAAAAATATCTTTATTTTGGTCTTGGTTGATTTATCTTTACTAAAAGTAATGCTGAGCTTAGCAGTGAAATGTGAGAGAAACTCATATCAGAGTTTTGATTTTACTTTGTGTATATATTTCTTAGCATTTTGCCTGTAGCTCATCGCTTCTCTCTTTCATCTCTTTTTTTTGTCGTTGTGTATCAGGATTTTCACACAGCAGCTGAGGAGAAAAGAGTATTTACTTAAAATAGCATCTAAGCCTTGCAGGAGAAGCATTTGGTGAATGGAGTTCACTTCTTCCATCAGGTGGACTGCCAATCCCAGGACTAGACAACAGTCCCCTAATCTTGCCCAGAGAGGCATTTAGAATTGTCTAAAAGCATCATCAGGACTCAGATGAAATGTGTTCCCTTTAAAATTCACTAGATCTCACTGTGCACTGATCTGAACGTGCCTTTATTGTACGTGCTTTGTTCCGTTGATGCTACTTCAGCAGCTCTTGGTTGTGGGGCTTTTTTCTGGGCATTTCCCTGTCCTTGTGGCTGACTGTCCACGTCTGTGACTACCCATCACAGCTGACTTTGAACCCATTGTGAATGATGTCATCTGACTGCCACACGTTTAATAGTGACTTTTTAAAAAAATCCAAAAACAGAGTCCTTCAAAAAGAAACAAATCAAAGTGGAAAAAAAAAAAGAGTGGCAAAAGTAATTTATCCTTTTTGAAAGTCAGAAATATTTGGGTGACGTATAGATGAGGCTGTGGTTAAAGAGCAGATTTGGTTATTGAGGTGCTGACGTGACACCCAGCTGTTCAGGTCAGTGCTGTGACATCCATCAATCTTTCCCAAGAATCTTAAAGACCAGGGAGAAATACAGCGAAATAGCAAGGTGAGCAGATGTGGTGGCTTGGGAGAAGGTACCAAATGTGCCCCTGTGGAAGTGCTGGGTAGAGTGTATTCTCCGCTTCTCCGGGGTGTAAATAATTGGTGAGATGTGTTTCCCACTTCTGCAGGGTGTAAATAACTAGCTCCTGCAATTACCACGTGCTGCTGAAGGAGCGGTGGGATAGCAGGTGCCACTAATGGTCCGGGTGCATCGCTTTCCGCTTGTTAGCTCCCAGGATTTATCTACTACGTTTAAATGCATAAGCATTTAATATGTTCTCTGTTTTTCTTGTTACTTGATTTCCTCCCCTTCCAATGAGCATCAGCACGGAAGATGTTTGTTCTTAAAGTAAAAACCAGACTAAAGCTGCCACTGCAGCGAGGAACCTGTTTAGTCATAACCATCTTCGGTTGTTTTCTTTTCTTCCCTTTTGGCCTGTGTAACTCAAAAGGAATTACAAATCCTTCCAATGCAAAGAAGCTGGGTGCTTGCTCAGTGGTATGGAGGAACACGGATCCCTTGCAGACCAACAGCCGTTGCCCAGAGCTGCTGAGGGCAGCGACTCCCTCGTACGCCGCGGTTCAATTACACTTTCAGATCAAGCAAAGTCCGAAGTCCCTTTCTTAGGTTGTAAGCTGCAGATTCTGCTCCCTGTGTCTCCGTTCTGCTGAGCTGTTGTGTTTGTGCCTTTCCCTTCTGGCCGCCAGATAACCTGACTGGAAGTTTTGCTGAGATGGCAGAATGTTTTGAGTTGCCCAACGCCGTTCCTTAATCGGCACCGACGCAACGCAGTATCTTCCATTTCCTCCGCCGGCTCTCAACGGGAGCTCCCAGGAGGTAAATCAGTGGCCGGGTGCTGCTTACCTGGCAAAACTGCCACTCAGTGAGAAAGTCTGTGAAATACGGCTGTTTTAAAGAACGCACTTCCCAGCTTAACTGTACCCAAAGTTATTGTAAAGTATTTCATTCCCTCCAAGACGTTGTTGTCCGTCGAGGTGCCTTGGGTCAAAACAGAAAGAAAGAAATGCTCTCTCATTTCATCCAAGCTGGCAGCTCACCAGTTCGAATTGTGAACGTTTCTTTCAAGTATTTTCTTTAGATTAATGAGTTCTTTAAATGATTGCAGGTCTGCTAGCAGTGGGGTGTTGGTGGGTGTTCTCATCAGTGGTATCTTCACATCCTGCTCTCAGACATGATTGGAATAGCTTCCCATCACGTACTTCTAGGCAAATCCATTAGAAAGCAGAGGAAGCTCTAAGGGAATCTTTGCTCCTCTTTTTCTAGTAAAACTTCATGTTCTTCTCCTTTTTTTTAAAAGTTCTCTCAAGTAGCAACTCCAACACATTCCCTCTGGAAAAACAAAGTTTCTGACAACCTCCGTCCCTGATATGTACTTTTTGCCGTGCTTGCTTGGAGGATGTTCTGTTTTTCTGACTTTTCTCTGGTGGAGCAAAAAAACTGTTGTTCTGATGCAATGGAAATAATTCATCGTAAAGGCCAGGATGGAGAGAATCTGGTGCACTTCTTTCAGAGATCTTTCTCACCCAAAATATAGCTGTTAATTTGATTTCACCATGAATTTGTCACTATGTACTGCTGGTTTTCCCAATCAGAGGTAAACGATAATCAATCTTCCTATTGATTTTTTTTTTCATTAAAATCAGAAGCAAATACACACCCGTGCAATTGTGTTAAAATCAAATGCAAAACCTTGTTTACTCGCAGCCCTTGGGCCAAGACACATGGTGACCTGGATACTCCTTCATGTCCCAGGCACACACGGCCATGCAGGGAGGAATTCCCATTATTGCCAGGAGCCTGGCAGCATCTTGTCGGTGATGTGGCCCCAGGCTCAGTTCCTCGCCCTGAGCTGTCAAGGCACGTTCAACATCCAGCTTATCCCATGTCCCAGGAAGCTTCTGTAGCCTGAGGATCTTCTGGACTTTGTTATTTTACTCTTTTACAACCCTCTCTTCAGTGTGTCTTTGGAGAGGGAAGAAGGCATTGGAGAAATGGTAATGTTGGCCCTGTAATCCTTAAGATACTACATCAAAGCATGATCCTCACAACACCATACAGATTTTGGGTGACAAATGGAAATGTCAAAAGAGGCAGGAATCGGGATAATCGTGTCTATGGCTTCAGGAAAATGACACGTTTTCAGTGTGGCTCAAACTGGGTTCTCAGAGCTACGAGCGCATGGAAGAACAAATACCCCAAAGACTCTGCGAAGAGGAAAACGAATATAAAACCCCTCTGTCACTACCAGTATGTCAGTGAAGAATTGAAGGCTTGGGGTGATGAAGGAGGTAAGGTGGCTCCTCTCCTGTAAGAGAGCAGAAATGCTTGGTAGCATCTTTGAAGGTCTCCTGGGCATCAGACTGGGAAATAGGTGAAGCCAGAGAAATGTTTTCTGGGCCTTGAAGTGCTGAAATGACTTGGATGTCAGTGTACACCAGCTCGGATTTGTTGCCTCATCAGCAGCTTCTTCCATTAACTTCTTTAAACAGATCCTTTTGTCTCTTCTCTGGTAACTGCTACGGTTTTTTAGTGCCAGTTGACTCAGAGTGTGTGACTTTTCCCTTCTGTGAAGTGGAAACACAGTGTCTGGAGTTAATTTTTCAAAGGGGTGGGATTCCCTGTCAGTTTAAATATAAAATAATAATTTTAAATGACCTGTGCTCAACATCAAGCACAAAAGCTTTTTGCTGAACAAAAAGCACTCTGGGGAAGTGCATTTTAAGGCCAAGATTGCTGGAAGTACCTACTCCATTATGTCTTTAAAAACTAGATGTGAACTGTGTAGTAGTGACTGCTAAATGGAAGGTGAAGGGAAAAAAAAAGAGACATTGTGAAATAAATTAAATTTTTGTTGCTTTTATAATAGGTTTAAATAAAAAAGACCTGTAATCTGGTCTTTCTGATGTCCATCCTTGCACAGGTCCTTACCCTTCTGCTTTCCTGCAATGGTTCTGTTTATCCCAGAGCTTTCTCTTAGGGATTTCCCTTGTTGGTGTAGGGCGGTTGCATGATGTAAGGGATAAAAATAAGTCTGTCTAGTTACACATCAGCACCTCTTTTGTCACCCCTCAAAGATCCTCAAACACTGTTAACTGACATGTGAGCAGGGCCCCCAGGGACTGATGCTGAGTGCCAGAATAGGGTCAGGGCTCACAAGTTTCACCCAAAAGGTGGAAATTGGGTCTTGGCGGCAGCGGTGACAGTCGTCACCCGACAGTTTTGCAACTGCTGGGTGCAAGCCCTCGGCCCGTCGATGTGTCCATCTGACGCACATGATGGTTAGCTGCCTTCATCTGTGACGGTGGGAGCGCTGGTTGGGGACGCTGGCTCCAGCACGCCAAGTTGGAAATGTTGGGGTTTGTGTGCAACTAGCAGAAAGGACCTTTTTTTCCCCTCTGTCTGTATTCTGGGAAGGTCTCAGAACAGACTGATTATACTAGTGCTCGTTTCATGGCTGGAGAAAGCCAAAAGCCTTGGCAAAGAGCCGTACTCATAAACCAGGCGTTACTACACCACGTGGGAGCGATGACCACCGTTGACTGCTGGATGAGGGACCGTGCGGGCACGTGGGCATTCACTGCAGGGGGTGTTGCACGGCTGTGGGTGCGGTGGGCTGGGAGAGGCCGGTGGAGATCCGCTCCCTGTCAGGCCACAGTACCATGGAAACACAGCAGCCCCTATGCTGGCTTTAGTATCCATTGATGGCTGTACATTCTTCAGGGCAGACTAGAAAGTAAGAGTGATTTTGTGAAAGTGCCGTGGTTTTGAAATTCATATTCTGGAATAGGACTGGAACGGCCCTCCTGAGTCATAGAATCACAGAATGGTTTGGGTTGGAAGGGACCTTAAAGATCATCTAGTTCCAACCCCCCTGCCATGGGCAGGGACACCTTCCACTAGACCAGGTTGCTCAAAGCCACATCCAGCCTGGCCTTGGACACTTCCAGGGATGGGGCATCCACAGCTTCTCTGGGCAACCTGTCCCAGTGCCTCCCCACCCTCTCTGGAAAGAATTTCTTCCTGATATCTAATCTAAACCTCCCTGATTTCAATTTGTACCCGTTACCCCTTGTCCTATCACTACAGGCTCTTGTAAAAAGTCCTCTCCCAGCTTCCTTGTAGGCCCCCTTCAGATACTGGAAAGCTGTCATCGTATCCAGCTGTCTTTATCCCAAGCATCCATCTCATCTTTTGTACCATCTTCTTTTTGTAAAGACAAAAAACACCCTCCCAGCTCTTCCCATGGCTCTCTTCCCATATCTCACTGCTCAGACATGGAGACCCTTGTGCTGGACGAGGATGAGGAACAGCTCTGTAAATAAGAGGCTGAGCACCAGCCTGGTCTCTCCCCATCCTTTCCCACGCCAGCTCTCCCGCAGGAGCCAGCACTTGTGCAGGCATCTCCCCGCAGCATCTTCCAGCTTTTTAAGCCTGAGTGCAGTTTAGTCCAAAAAACCCAAGTGCTATCCAGTTCTGACATCTTCCACCGAGAGATGCGCCCTGTGAGTGAGATTTCAGTGGCACAAGATTTCAGCCCTAGAAAATCCTATCTTATGGCACATCCAGCGTGTTGCTACAGTCATAAGTTACCGATGCGCGATCCTTAAAGTTTACGGCTCCGAGAATGAATGTGTAAAAAAGTTGAGCTTCAGAGTTTAATAAGTCCATTTATTTTTATTATCTGCAATAGCAGGCTCAGGCATGTGTGCTCTCTCCCGGGCCGGGGTGTATCATGGACGAGTTCATAAAACAGTTCCATATAAAGATGTAGATGGTTTATTGATTCTTCTGCCCTTTCATTAGGACTTCTCGGGATTTTTGTGTACAGAAATTTTATTTTTTAAATGTGTTTTCTGCTCTGTAAAACATCCTGTGATGCCTGTTGGGCACCACGTATCTGCTAAACACATCAGATGGGATTTCAGGAGGTAATACTCGTTTGACCCTTCTCCTTCTGACCCATGTGTTGTGGCTGCTTTAGGTAGCCACGTTCTTTCCTCACCAGCAGCAAGGAAAAGGAGTTATCCTCACTTTTGGTTGGTGAGCAGTCATTAACCACTAATGCATGATGAATTCTTTTGGCAGGGGTGTGGTGTCATATTTTAATATTCTATTAGATCTTGGCTGATTAATGGATGGTGAGGTCTGTGTAGTCTTAACAACGTTATCATTTTGGCAGAAAAAAATTGAGTTTTCCAAAGTTGTGTCTCATCCTGAAGGGAGAAGGAAGAGTGGAGAAAGTGCTGGGAATGATGTTTTGTTTTGATACTTTGATCAAGATACTTCAATGACCTTGAAATGTGTTTTAATGTGTTTTAACCCATATTGCATCAGGCAGTTGTGAATGGGTATGTAGATCTCTGACAAATAATTATGGAAAGGTTTTATAGGATGCTGATTAATTTTTGAAGCATCGAACTGTGGAGTAAAAACGAATTGTTGAAAGGAAGTGCATCCCATGTTGGAAGAAATCCCGTCTCCGACAAAACCCTTCAGAAAAACGCTCTTGAGCCACGTAAGAAGCAGGAGATGGGGACAGTCTGGTGCGGAAGCCTTGGAAACTGAGGGTTTGCTCTAAATTTTGGAAGAAAGGAAAGTACTCTGGGCTGAGTTTCAGCTGCAGCGTGTGGGCAAAAAAAAGAGTGAAGATTTGCAATGTATTACTTTTTGGCATCCAGGAAAACTCAGCAAGGAGATTTTTTATTTTTTTTTCCCCTGACAGCTTTGGCACAAGAATTAACCTTTGTAAAAGCATTGGCCCTGTAAAACACCCAGCTGTAATGTGCAGAGGATTTATAATTTGTTTGGCAAGTGCACAGCCCACCGGGGATTGTGTCAGCTTCCCTGAATTGTTTAATTTACATCCCAATTCTTCTCTGGCTTGTGAGGAGCCTTGTGAAGTTCCCGTTTGCCTGGGCATCTGTGGGACAGGGCAGCCCTGAGCCCACAGCTCTGGCCAGTTTTACACTCCCTGCCTTGGCTTGGCAGGCTGTAGCAGCCTGGGATTTCGTAGCATGGGAAATGGTTTGGATTTTTTTCCCTTTTCTCTTGCTTGAGGTTTCAGAAAGCACTGGATGCCAGCTGCCGGTGTGTCACCACTGCTTACTGACCAGCCTTCGCTCGTTCTGTGCTGTCCCACCCTCAATACCCACCTTGATGTGTTTGAATCCTTACCTGCGTCTTCTTAACATCAGGGATGAAAGCAGCCTTCCACCAGGCAGATGGTGTGTGCTGGTCCCTGCTGAAGCATAGCGGTTTCTGTCCCAAAATCAGCTTTGTACTAGTGTGACGATGCCACTGGTTTTCACAGTCAGGGAACCACAGGCAGAAGGTTGTGCATCCTCCATCCCTGGAGGTTTTCAAGCCCTCAACAACCTGGTCTGAGCTCCTGAGAGGGGAGGTTTAGATTAGATATCAGGAAGAAATTCTTCCCGGAGAGGGTGGGGAGGCACTGGGTCAGGTTGCCCAGAGAAGCTGTGGATGCCCCATCCCTGGGAGTGTCCAAGGCCAGGCTGGATGAGGCTTGGAGCAACCTGGTCTAGTGGAAGGTGTCCCTGCCCATGGCAGGGGGGTTGGAACTGGATGATCTTTAAGGTCCCTTCCAACCCAAACCATTCTGTGATATCTGGCCCTGTTTTGAGCAAAAGATTGGTCCAGAATCCTTCTGAGCTCCTATCCTACTTGAACATTTCCATGAACCTCTATGTCTTTGCTCTTCAGATGATGCTTATTTCTCTTGAATATTTACTTCTAAAAGCAGTTAAAAGAGAAACCATGCTGTGTTTCACATACTTTGATCTCAGCTTCATCTGTTTAATGGATCATATACTGAGTAACTTGTAAACTGAAATCTTCATTACAGAGAAGTATACACCTCCCCTCCCTTCAAAAGAAAAGCAGTGAAGGAAATAGGAGCTAATTAACTGGAGCATACGTAAAAATAAACACCTGCCAGATGGCATCTCCAGAATAATAAATCCTTTTCTTTTAAAAATTAGGAGCATTTATAAAAATAGTGACAAAACCTGAAATCTCTCCACAGTATTTGCATTTAAATTGAAAATGTGAATGCATCTGGCCTTGTAAGTGCCACATAATTACTTGATACTAAAAAGTTTGGAGATGCTCTAGTAGAAGATTCTTGACAACTTAATTGTTCCAATAGCTACTTAAAGTTAAGGCTTTAAAAATTTTAAGGTAAAAACCACGTTGACAGAAGCAAAGTGAACTGTTGGTAAAATGCTGAGAATATGTGTCTTTTTTTAAGCGAGACTGTAGTTCCAGCCTGTCTTTGGGCAGGAAGGTGACTAGAGGGAACACGCCGGCAGCGTAGTTTTGTCAAAATTACCTTGCAGAGTCCTAAATACCTGATTTAAGAAATCGGAATTTTTAGAAGAGTGGTCAACGTTGGCACATTCTCCCTAAAAGCTCTGTGAATGTTTATGTGGTTGTGCTATTTTTTAATGCTCTCCTTATGACCCCAACAAGGTGCACCCTGCCTGCTCGCTCGGCAGGCGTGTTTTCTGCTGGAGAGAGTTCTTTTCCGTGTGAACATCAAATAGCGTCGTTTGCTGCCAGCGGGGGTGAAGCCAGCTCTGTGCAGAGCTCATGGGTGATTTTATTTGATGTTAGAGCGACTTTTTAATTCTGAGCAAAATATGCAGACCTGCTTTTGGAATAGGAAAGTTTCCATGTCTCAGCAGTGGGCGAAGCCGCTATGGGGTTGGAGAGAGGAGCCGTCAGGTAGGAGAGCTCTGTCTGTTCGCGGAGCAATAAAACCGCCGTATGATGCTGACCTTGGCTGGCGTGGTTAGACAAGAATGCGTCCCGGTGACAGGGCACACCGTAAAAGCAGCTGCTGTGCGGGCAAGCTGGCAAGACTTGGGGCATTGGATTCAAAACAGTGCTGCGGGCTGGTGCTGTGCGGAGGATGCTGAGGGATCTATCCCATCCGCCTTCTTTTCATCCAGTTCAGTGTTTCTGTGAAGAGAAAAAGGTGAGAGACAAGGTGGTCACTCTGAGAGGTTCTGGGTCTTGTGGACTGTCTGGGAGGCAAAGCCCATGTGGACAGATTTCCACAATGTTGTGTTTTCATGGGGCTTATTGCTTTGGTTGGTTTCAAGAATGGCAAGGCAGGGTGACTCTTCTTACCGATGATGCCGAATTTGCCCCAAAAGGCTAGATAGTAACTGCTCAGAGACCAAATTTTCAAGTCTGTAAGCAGGAGGTATTTATTAACAACGCGTTGGGGAACCCTCCAGGCCGCCCTGGACAAAGGGTTCCGGCGATTAACAATAAATGCAGCCCTTTTATACGAATTTGAGCATAGGTTACATCATCTTTACATGCATATTCGTATATAGGTGGAGTATAGGCGGAGTCTTCTATTTTGGGGAGTCTTCTGATGGGAGTTCCTGTGTCTTCATCAGGGGCGGGGGGGCGTCTTGTGAGTCTTTCTCGGGTTAAACTTTGAACTTTTCCTAATTTGGGTAGGTTCCTGGTGTACGTGGCATGGTCTCCGTGACTTAGCAGAAGCTACTGGGTTGCACTGACATCATTGGTTTGATAAGTTACCTTGGTTGTTTGCGTTACGTGCTGCCCTTGGCTTTCGCACAATTTATCTGTACTTTGTAATCCTGTTGACGGCCCAACTCGCGGTCGTCCTTGTGATTTTTAGTGTTCTTTCCTGTTTATTACTTCCATGATTTCTTAATGCTAAGCCTTTTCATAGTGTGTTATATTTTTACATTTTAACCCCTCATTTCTCGAAGACTGCTTGCTTTAAGTGGCTTCACCGAAAGACATAGAAACGTGCGCTGATTTGGTCTGTGTGGTGGATTTGCAGAGCTTACCAGGCCACATCTGCCATGACATCTTTGAGACCCAGTTTAAACACCTCGGGGAGAGTGTGATCAGGGGTGCAGGGTGGTTTTCAACCTAGCTCGGAGACATCTGTCTGGAAAGAGATGTCTGTTGCCTTGCAGTCACTCTTGGATTAAAAAAACCCAGTGTGATTATAGTAGCAGAGCTGCTGCTATAGAATAGCACAAGAAACCAAAGGTGAACAGTGGAAGGAGGAAACAAGGGCTCGCAGAAACCTTGCCATACGCAGAGGGAATTGCTCAGGCGCCCGAGGCTGCGACTCGAGCAGCTCAGTTTGCTGCGGGTGTGCTGTCTGATGAGAAGTGCTCAGTGCACAGTGACAGCGAGGAACTGCAGCTAGAGCTGTGAACTGCAGCTTTGCTTTCTTCATCCATTAATTTAATTAGTGACCAGCAGATATATGAGCCTTTGACCAGATATATTTTGGCCTTTCTTAAATACATGTTTAAATAACTCTGAATTTGGACTTTTTTTTGTTTTCCTTGGGCCTTTTTTCCCCCCATCTGTTTATATTATTGCCTCAGATCCATTAGTCTTTCTTCCCTTGCTGCTTGGAAAACTCTTGGCCTTTCTTAAATACATGTTTAAGTAACTCTGAATTTGGACTTTTTTTTTTCCTTGGGCCTTTTTTCCCCCCCCTTCTGTTTATATTATTGCCTATTTATATTATAGTCTTTCTTCCCTTGCCGTTTGGAAAATTGACTTCTTAAAGCACCAGCTGGACACAGGGTTTTTTTTTATCCAACCATTTCAACAACTGCATCCCATCAGGAGAGTTTCCTGGTCTTTACTGTCCAAGAGTCACACCCTGCTCCAAACTCAAACCCTCCAACGCATCACGAAGTCCAGGTTCACTAGGGTAAGGATTTGTAGTCCTGACCTGGCTACAGGTTGCTGGATTGAAGCGTGGCATGGCGCACGTGTCCGGGTTGGATCTTAGGTTGGATCAGGTGTCCATGTGTCTGAGATGTTCACAGGCGAGTAGCGTGGCCTTAGAAAGCATTCTGTAAACGCCATCTCCTGTTTGCTGTTGGAGTTTTCCATACGTGGCTGTGTCCGTAACTGGGCTGAGGATGACGGCTGATGGTTGTTCATCAGGAAGGAAGAGAAGTGGTTATGTACAAGACACTTCAGAGTAGGCTCATCTGTGCCCAGAATGGATGTGCAGGCTGTACAGATGTTACAAACCAGATAAACTTTCATTATGGGGAGCTGCTATCTGCAACCTTTGTAATGTGGAGCGTGGTTTTGCTCTTCTGTTTTATCACTTGGCTACAAGACTCTAATACTGAATGATTCTCTTGTTGTTATTCTTCTTTCAGATGTTTTGCTGGTTGACAGAAGCAAATTTGAGTTTTCAGAGTTCTATATACACAAAATTATGTCAAAAGGTATTTTAATGTAACACAATGAAGTTTAATGGACTACACTGTGATATTTGCCAGTGAGAGGGATACTTTGGACAGCTGTGAAATTGTCTCTACTCAGCTTAGCTCTTTGATAACAGTCTAAGGCAATATCCTGTAGAATGCTGAAGACAATGCAGCTTTGTTGCCCGTGGCCAAAATAAACAAAGACTTTGTGTTTCTTTGGATCTTATGATTGGAACTTTTGGTTTGCTTCTATTGATTTAATAGAGGTAGACATGTTAATGAAGAAAGAGACATTAGGGAAGGATTTCCATGGGCCTTTCTTCAGTGGGAATGACTTAATTTAGTACGGAGATCCATTTATGCTGGGTTTTCGCATAAATAACCCAGACAATGTGGACTGCGCTGCAGTTTCTAGCGCGTGGTACTGGAGCAGATTCCTTTGCTTCATACGTTCGTTCATTTAACCGTTCAGACAGACAAATCTGAAACCCAACCCATTTGTGTAGATGTTGGATGGTATCTGACAACCAGGAGACCAAGAAAGCATCAAGAGGTATTCATGTTTGTTTTGTTGTTTCTGCATTGCAGGGAGCGTGGTGCGATGGTCCCTGTGCATAGGAAACCGGGCTCACAGCCCCCTGGTCAGCTGTAACCCCCAATTTAAACACAGATCTTTTTTCACTTAACAGAGACGATCTGTGTGTTAGGCCAAGTTTGTGATTGCTTTGCAATCAGTTTTGTGTGTCATCATAATACAGCAAAGCTGACGTCACAGCAGGGTAGGGACGTAAGTTGAAATGAGCCTTTTCTCTGCTGTTTTGAAACAGATTGTTTCAGGGAAGCATAAATAATTCAGAAATACTGCAGTAAAACATCACTTGATGTACTCTACCTTTCTGTGTGCCTTTAACAACAGTCAGCCAAGTAATTTTATTTTTTCCTTATTTCTTCAGTCACGGGATACTTGTGATTTTATAAAAATCATGTCTTAGTCATGGAATCCACCAAACCACATCCAGGTGCTTACACCTCATATATTAAACACATCCATTCTGTACATTGAGCTTGTGTTTTCAACCAACTGCTGTATTTATTTATTCCTGAAATTCTGTGTTACAATGCTGGTGCCTTAAGCCTGGACAGGCACAGATGAGCTGTGCCTGACACCTCCTCGGCTCCAAGCAAAATCAGTGAATTGCTCCGTGACAGGAAGGAACTTCAGTTTTTATTTACTTCTCCAATATTTGGGAACCAGCAAAGACTCCAAGTACGAGCGAGAGCATGCAGTGAGAAAAGTTGGCTTCTCAAGATGCCTTGACAGATTAGGAAAAAGGTTTAGGTTTACGAATACACTTCACAAGTCGTTTAAGGACTATCTAAAATATTTGTTGTCAGGCTGTGAATCTTTTGAATTGCAGTTGTGTGAAAGCAGGATTGCTTTTCCCATCTGTAAGGCTCTAAGGAGATGAGGGACCTGGTGTGATTGAAGCAAGAGCTGGTGATAAGAGTTGACTTTCTTTACCCGCCACCTGCCTTATATCTTTCTCTCCAGAACCAATGAATCATCCCAGTAATCATCTTTTGGTACAAAGATCACAGCAATAACGGGGAGAGTTGCTTCACAGTCTTTTAAAGCCAGCAGCCTATGTCTGGATTAACAGACTGGAGTTTCTAGAGGACAAAGCTGGGTTTTGCAGCTCACTTTCCAAGTAAGCTGTTCCCTCATTGCTTTTTTGGCTTTTTTCCTTTAGTGTGAAACAAAAGTCAAGGTGAAAGACTTAATCCAAAGCACATACACGTCATGGAAGGACCATCATTCTCTGTGGTGAACTTTGCATTAGATCTGTGGTATTTTCCTTCCAGTTTCTCTGCAGGGCATTGGCCTTAATAATCAAGTCAAGCACCTTTCCAGCTAGCACAAGCTCTTTTTCATGCATGTGAAAAGGAAACTGGAGGTCAGTAACATCTGAGAGTTACGAATGGGTTGCTGCTTTTCCTGACCCGGGGGATGCAGTCAAAACACAAAGTGTCCAGCACTTTTGGAGGATCCTGGATGTGAGCTGGATCTGGAGGGTGAATGTATTGGCACTTCATCAAATGCCAGTGCTGGGTGCTCAGAAACGAGTGGCATGCTGGATGCTGAGTTCACCAAACTTCCAAACTGCACTCGTGGTGCTCCAAGACACACGCAGGTCCCTACATCTGCTTGGCAGATCATCAGGTGATGTGCTCATCCAGTTCACTGGGAACGAGTTAAAAGGAAATTGCTCATGAGCCTTAACAAAATGCGAAGGGGAACAATCAGAATTAATCGAAGTCACTTCTGGTGAGCGCGCGGAGGCCGGACCTCTTGTGGCATCTGACTGCTCAGTCTGGTTTAAAATGAGTGATCTGTACAGTTGTGCCACTCCACATTGCCGTTACCACGGGATGCGCACGGACACAGACGTCAGCAAACGCAAAGCTGAGCGTCCCCCCGTGTCCTGTGTCAGCTGAAGAAGCAGCCAGTGGTGTCAAAGCCTGTACATAGCGCAGCACCTCGTGGGTTCCATTGTGGGGTTTGATGCCATTCGTTTGTCACCAGATGTGCCTTCACGAGACATGAGCTTTTTGATGCATTAAAGGAGTGTTTTTGGTTAATCGGGGTGGGAAGATGCGACTTAACCTGATGAATGCAAATAGGCCTTAGTTGAGATGCTGAACTGCATTTCATTACTTTGAAATGTAATTAATGAGGGAGTACAAAGCCAGTTTTGTGAGGAGTTTGAGGACAGAAATTGTTTCATCTTTGGTTTTTTTGATCAAATTATAGTTTTTTGGGACCTCTTTGGAGAAAGACTGGCACTTCTCTGTCTCTCAGAGTGGAGTTACAGACTTATTTGCACGTTTGCTGCTATTTTGTAGCCCTGCGTGTTGATTATGTTCCGAAATCTCTGCTGGGAAGCAACTGTGGTTAACACCTCTGCAGCACCGTCTCCCACGTTTTGCTGGTTAACCCTGTGTCGCTTCTATTTGCTCTGTCTAACCCCATGGAAACCTTCCAGTGATGCCTCAAACGTAACCGACAATACAGTGAAAAAGCAGAGTCAGAATCCATTGCATGTTTCAATATAGTTGACACTCTGTAGGAGGATGCCTGGAAATTATGGCCAAGAACTGAGATACGAGGATAATCCAAACCACTGTTTTATGGGGATTGACTGTGAATGCAAACCCATGTGCAAATACATACAGAAATCACTTTTCCATTACCTGGTGGATTTGTACCAGGGTCAGCTCAGGTGTCCCCAGGAGGTCAGTATGTAAATCAGTCTGGTCCGAAGTCTTTCCGGAGACCACATCCAGTGTCTCCGTAGCTATGACTCTACACCACCTTGCCTGCAAGGAGCAGCTTCCCAAGGCTGTCGAAGGCACCGTAGCTGCTTCTGCCATTTTCAGGATTTGCAGAAAGGAGGTTTGTTACTACTCTTTTTGGGTGGCAGAGGCAGGACTGCGGTGCTTTCCATCCTTGAAAATGAACGGTGGAACAAGCCCTCCAGGAATTCCAATGAGAGGAACTACAGTTTTTGGGCAGCTTCTGAGTCAAGTATTGAGCAACTTGGCACTGTCACATCTGGGACAGTTTTGTCTGTAGTCCAGGATCCCAGATCACCATGGGCCCATGCTGCTCCCTGCTCCCACCGCCCTACAGCTCCATGTGCCTGCAGCTATCAGACGTCTTTGGGCACCTGTGGTTGGTTTCTTGGGGACATCTTCCAGGTGTGGATGGTGATTTTCAGGTGCTTCGGTGGCACATTAGAAACTCCAAGATACGCAGGATGATTGTAGAGATCACTGGGTTCTTTCTGGTGCCAAGCAAGATTAGGGATTGATGGATGTGGGTTGTTTAATGATCTTACTTAACTCTGAAAAGACACTGTATTTTAAAGTCAAATTTTCTGCTGATTTTGTTGGAGACAGAAGAAAACGCTGATAGCTCTGCAGTTTTTGGAGCCTTGGAGAATGGGTTTATGAAATCAGTACACTGACTTTAACCATAGCTTGCAGTTAATCAGTCGTTGGATTGTTTGATGCGGAGATTTCATGGCTGTTACTGATGAATATGGTGTGTGCGTTCACGTGGTTTAAGAGACATTCAGAGGTTTGGTTTGAGGGAAGGGGAGTAGAGCAAAGAGACCTTCTTGCTTCAGAGTTTGTATAAATTCCCTTAAATTCTCCCATGTAGTGCAGTGAGTCACAACCCTCCTCTGAACTTGCATTTGGATGTATGGACAAATCCTTAGCTCAGGTGTATGCTCTGCACTCCTCTTTGGTTTGAGTAGCAGATCAGGACAGTGGATGATCCAGCCCAGTTATTTCTTGTACCTAACACTCAGCCTGCATAAAACCAAACACCAGCCACAAAACTGAGTTGTTTTTTTAATTCAGTCCATGAGCCAGAGAGTGTAGCCCTTCCTGGCCAGGAGCTAAGTGGCTTGTGGCCCAACGTTTGAGGTTCTGTACCCCTAATTTTAGCTTGCAGGTGGTATTGTAGCACTAGCCATGACAAAGGACAGATGAAAGTTAATGTGACTTTTCTCTTAGACCTTGTTGCTCCTTTGTAGGTGTGAGAAACTGCTGAAATGGTCTGTATGAACTCTCAAAGCAAAGGAGAAGAAATAAAAGTAGTTAATTGAGGTTATTAGCAACTAATTCAGGTTGAACTTTTCTGCTCATCATGCCTATTGAGTTATTTTTACTACTTCCCTGTCTGAAAATTCTTTCCGTAGTGTATTGACTGCATTTTGTGTATGTAGGCATTGTTTGTTCTTCCATTTTCAAACAAAAAAGTTCGGCTGGCGTTTCAAAGTTACTTTCTGTGGCAGTTTCCAACTGTCACACGCTGTATGGTTCATCGTCTTGAATCAAAGCGCGTGTTCATTCTCCTTCCTGGGGAGCTGGCTGCCACGTTTAAAAGGGAACGTGAGCTGCTCAGGAAAGACTAGTGCGTTTCGGTGGAAATTTAATCTTGGTAAAACTCATGAAACTTTCTTAAATAAATTAATTAATAGCAAAATCTTAAAAACACATCAACCGCTTGGATTCTTGAGGACACAGTTCCAGCTAACTAGCAGGACCCGGAGGGATGCCTTTCATGCCATGCCTGATCAGCACAGCGAATGGAGCTGTGCTGCATTCTCGGATTAAAAGGGCTCGTTTCCTCAATGGAAGAAGTTTCTCCCGCAGCGAGCGAGGAGTTGTCCACAACCAGCCAGGTTTTCTGCTTCTTTTCCCACATTGGAATAACCCACCCTAATTATTAATTAAATGTTCATTCTTTTCAAAGTTGGGAAAGCGCTAATTCATCATGGCATTTGCAAGCTCTGAAGAGTTGTTTTGTTCAAAGACCTACTGAGCTAACAGAATTGAGCCTGCATTAGCATTTTCCCCGCTTGCAGAGATGTGAGGAGCTGACGCACTGTGCTTTCTTAGCGTCGGCGCCTCGTGCATCCCTCTCCGTTTGACATTGTTACGGTTTCTGTGCGCAGCACGTGAAAAGTACCCCAAGTGCAGGATCCAGGGAAGTTCTGAACTCACGGACTTTGCCCTTTGTAACGATGTCACACGTCATTGGCCATCAGCATCTAAATATGTGAGGCCGGACAGAAGAATGCTGCAAATGGGTCCTTTACCGAAGGCTCCGTACGTGGGGCGCTGTACATGGATTGGGGGGGGGGCAGAGAGAGCAGGAGGGGACAACTGGGCAACTTGGAAAACTTGTCAATACAAGTCAGCACAATGACAAGCAACAGTGGGTTTAAGTATTTGTCTTTCAGTGCTGCAACCTGTGTATTTGGTTGTAGCATTTCTGACCAGTATTTTCATTGCAAGACTTTCCTTTGGAGGCAGCATATATACATACTTATGGGCACATATACAGAGCGAGAGGGATCTTGGGATTGTGTAAGTAGCATTTGACATTCAGTACACCGAAATATATGTGTATTTGAAGGACTTAATGGCTGATTCTGAGGCACTTTTCCAAAAATAAGTATCAAAGCAACACTGCTTTAGAGCAATCACTTTATTGATGTAAATGATGATAGTTTCTGGATAGTTTTATGCTTATTTAAAGAGTGACAAGCAAAAAATCAGATATGTGAGTCACAGTATTATTTTGCTCCTCTGCAGTAGGTCGATGGAGGGAATGGTATTGCAAAATGCTGGTCTAGCCAGGAAGATGGTGGGGAATAGTGTTTTCCAGAGCGACTGTGCCCCTGTGTGGGTGTAGGGCACTCTTGGGCACCGAACCTGCCTTTGAAATGGCCTCAAAAAGCTCGTCTGCCTTGGGGTTCCCATCTGAGACACCGAGACTGCCTTATCTCGGCTTTAGGGAATTGACTTTGTATTGCAGGCTTGAAGAGTCTAGGGTGCAGACAGATTCTTGGGTTACACTGTGCCTCTCTCAGTGATAATGTTCTCTCGGTTGTGTGTGCAGCCTTCAGCCTCCCACTGCAAGTACGAGATGGGTCTTCCTCGTCTGACAAGACCTAGCCAGGGAAGGGCAGCCAAGGTGCTTGTGACGGGCTGTCCTGCACGGTCGTGTCTCAGGAAAGCATCCTTTCCCCCCTGACCACTGCTAAGGCCTAGGGATGTACTTTCAGCCCCCTTCCCTGTTAGAGCTGGCAGCAATTTCCACACCCGAACAAGGCGGGTAAGGCAGCCTGCCCCCGGGCAGCCACGGGGACCGAGGGACCCTTCCAGCCTGCCACAGGGAAGGAGCAGGGTGTGGAAACCAGGGCAGGCTGTAGCCTTGGGCATGTGCTTACCTCTTCTCATTTAACCAGCTGGCACAAGGCTATTTTGCATGGCTGTATTTGTTTCCGGATAGATTGGAGATGACACTACCCGTTGTATTAGTGATGTTAGGTTGGTATCTTTATTTTCTTGTCTCTCAGTGCTCTGATAGCATGGGGGTGAGGAAGGGCTTGTAAATACCTCCAGCGACAGATAACAAACACTGAAGATTCATGAATTATTTTGGTTACACTTCACTTGTCAGCCACTCAGCCTAATTTAGGTGCTGTGACTTCCTATTCTTCATTTTGGAAATGACAAGTACTTTAGCAATGTATATATACTCTGTGATGATATTCTGTAAAGATCTGACCCTACAAAAAATTAACTGTGTGCTAAATGCGTGCACTGCAAGTCTCCGTGACTTCCTGAGCATCATAGAATGCTTTGGGTTGGAAGGGACCTTTATGGGTCACCTAGTCCAACCCTGAGCAATGAGCAGGGACACTTTCATAGAATCATAGAATCACAGAATGGTTTGGGTTGGAAGGGACCTTAAAGATCATCCAGTTTCAACCCCCCTGCCATGGGCAGGGACACCTTGCACTAGACCAGGTTGCTCAAAGCCACATCCAGCCTGGCCTTGAATCTTTCCAGGGTGGGAGCATCTACCACCTCTCTGGGCAACCTGTGCCAGTCTTTCACCACCCTCATTGTGAAAAAATTTCTTCCTTACATCTCATCTGCATCTACCCTCCTTTAGTTTAAAACCATTACCCTTCATCCTATCGCTACAGGACCTATGAAAATCTTGTGCAGGGCTAAAGTGAAACATGAGCACGGTAAGTCTTTGCAAAGTCTGAATATGCAAAACCAGTATATTAGTATAGTAAACTACTTTTTCCCCCCTATTTCAGCCTTAAAAAAAGGACGTTTTTGGATCACCCCTGACCCATATCACAAAGACGACAACATCCAGATTGGGCGAGAGGTGAAGATCTCCTGTCAGGTGGAAGCCATCCCTTCTGAAGAGCTTACGTTCAGCTGGTTCAAAAATGGACGGCCCTTGCGAAGCTCTGAAAGGATGGTCATCACACAGACTGACCCCGACGTTTCACCTGGCACCACAAACCTGGACATCATCGACTTGAAATTCACGGACTTTGGGACATACACGTGTGTCGCGTCTCTGAAGGGAGGTGGCATATCGGATATCAGCATTGATGTCAACATCTCCAGCAGCACAGGTAAGGAGGCTTTCTTTGATAGCACTTTTCCTTCGATAGAACCAAACTGTGCCTTTCCTTGACTCGTGGAAAAAAAAGGTGTATACGCAGAGCATTTCTCACCTTGGGGATATCCAAGCAGACCCTAGATCAGGGGCTGAGTGGCTTTGATTAAGGACAGAAACCTGAATAAGTGGCGTGTGGTGCACTCTCCCAAGAACACACTTATGTCTGATGCCCCCAGAGAAGCCCTCTTTTACTGTCAGAAAAGTTATTGCATCTATAAAAGGTCTTTAGCCTTTATTTAGGACTTTCAGGCATCCAGAGTCATGAAAAAAATAGCTGGTAGGAAATTCCAAGGAGGAGCAGGAGGGTGGTGTGTTAACCAAACTGAATCCATCCAGCTCCTCCTGATCAAACAGCAAGTGCCAAGTACGGAGGAAGGAGCTCTTTTTTCCTCAAGATTGCGCGTTGTACGTTGGTGGATCACGCTGTTCCCAATAGGCAAAAAGTTTAAGGTGTCTGTTACATCTATTTCCAGATCAGTGATTGAAACATCGCTCCCTTTGATGAGCTAAAGCCTTGGCTATTACTTCTACTGATAATAAATATCTTCTTGTTCTTACTGCAGAGTAGGAATATGTAACACAACAGTAATGGCTTGCTTTTCTTTCTCTCATTGCTGAAAGCTGGTTTGTAGCCAATAGTTTTCATAGGCTTTTCCATGCAATAGTTGACTTCAATAATGGAGGTAGTCCATGTTAATAAAAAAGAGATATTCTGAATGTTATCTTTTTTCCTGCAAAAATTAGTTAAAACCAAAAAAAAAAAGGAGTTATTGCTGGTTGATTTCTCCAGAGAAGGATAAAAAAAAATAAATTCTGTTTTCAGAAGACTATTTTACGTTAAAATGCAGAGGGAACTAGTGTCAGTATTATATCTACTCTCCATCCTGCCGTTTATATGAAGCCTTGCTCTGCTTTTCCTATATCGTGCTGGTTACTCACTGGGGTGAGGCACGCGGCGTGTGCCATTTTCAAGTAAGATGACAAAGAACACATTGGAAAACATTTTTATAGCATGGAAAGAAAAAGCTTGATAGGCATCTTCTGACCCTTTTTTGCCAAACTCACTCAAGTTTATGCTTTCCACTTTTTCGTAAAGATTAAATGCACACTTCTTCCTCGAAGAGTATATCCACTTTTCTATTTCTCCAAACTTTACAATATCAGTAATAGTTCGCAAGTACATGTCACGTCTGAAGAGTCCCTCTGACAGCTTAAAAGATAAATTTTTGTTTAGGTTTTAATACATGAACTTGCCCTCCATCTTCAGTACGATACCGGTACCGTGGGGCCCACTCGAGCATCACATCGCCTCTGACACGAGTCTGGAAGGTGTGCCCACTGCAGAGGTGTCATGAGACAGGATTAACCTGTGGTTTGGATAGGAGCCTGGGAAGTAAAAGCCATGTGACTGACTTAGGGGCCAGTTAAGCAAAATGGACATATATAAGCCCATGAGACTGGATAGGAGGGATCTAAGGGAACTGACCAGTGTCACTTCACGGCCACTATATTATCTTTGAAAAGTCATGGTGACCTAAGGAGATCCAACAAACACTGGGAAAACTGACATTTTAGTCCCATCTTCCAAGAGGGCAAGGAGGAGAAGCGGGGGATGACAGGCCAGTCGTCCTCACCTCAGTCCCTGGGACGGCCAGGGAGCATGTTCTTCTGGAAACCATGTCAACCCGCGTCAAGGGCCAGCATGGTTTATCAGAAGAGAACTGTGCCTAACCCAACCTGGTTGTCTGCTGCAGTAAAGGGCTGTCTCAGTAGGCAAGGGGAAGGAAAGGAAAGCCGTTTGCCTTGACTTTGGTTAAGCCTTCAGCACAGTCTTTTGTAGCAGGGAGGTGGACTGCCCAGAAGGCGTGTTTCTGAAATGAGACGTAGAGAGTCGTGTTTACTGATTGTGTAAGTGAACCAGCAGTCAGCATTTACACTGTTCCCCTTTGCCATGTCCCACCCTGAAACATAATGCACGGACCTTGCGAGGCAGGAGGAGAACATTCATTTTCTTTAGCTTGTTTAGTTCCTATTGTTTGCTGTTTGTCTTGTATTTCTGTCATGGTTGAGGATCCTTGAATATTTTACTTCTTTGTGCTGAATTTTTAAGTATAAACCAGAAGCATTTGTTTTTGTTGTTTGATAGCTCTTGAAATGATACTGAGCTATTTGATGGGCTTTTAGTTACTTTCAGAATGAGTGTGCTGGGATGGCTCAAGGAACTTGGTCCAGTAGTTGTGAAGGGCTGTTGCCTTGTAGCAGGGCAGGCCTGGGGCTGCCTGGACGGGGGGAGCAGCTCATCAGGGCCCTGGTAGGCAGGGAGAGGACATGGCAGCAGCGAATGAATACCATGGCCGGTTTTGGACCCTCAGTACAGGAGAAGCTTCAGCCAACTGGGTTCCATTGGAGTCTGTGAAGGTGGTCAAGAGATCCCTGTGGGGAGCCAGTTGGGAAGAGGGGCTTGTCCAGCCTGGAGAAGACACAGTTCTGTAACAGCAGCCATCCCCTGCCAATAAAGGGATGTTGTGAAAGGATGGAGCTGGGCTCTTCGCAGCGATATGGACAGGGAAGATGAGAGACAGTGGACAGGAGCTGAAATGAGGAGTTCAGACTGGATATCAGGACAGAAATTCTTCCTGCAGAGGGTGGGGAGCACTGGGACAGGTTCCCAGAGAAGCTGTGGATGCCCCATCCCTGGGAGTGTCCAAGGCCAGGCTGGATGAGGCTTGGAGCAACCTGGTCTGGTGGAAGGTGTCCCTGCCCATGGCAGGGGGGTTGGAACTAGATGATCTTTAAGGTCCCTCCCAACCCAAACCATTCTGTGATTCTGTGATATAAGGAGCAACTTTTCTCCATAAGGATGTCCAAGTGGGAAACAGAGATATTATGGGATGTCCATCCCAGGAGGCTTTGAAGACCCTCAGCATCCTGGTTTCACACCTGGCTGTGCTTTGATCCGGGGCTTGGACTAGAAACCTCCTGAGCTCCCTTTCTGCCTGAATCATCCCATGAAGACTCCAGGGATAGAAACACCAAGCAGCAGATTCGCAGGCATGGGAACAGCCTGTCTCTTGGCTGACAGAAACATGTTCTTCAAGCTTATTAATGCACAACTTACTGCCAGGTATAGAACTGAGAGGTTTGTTGTAGGGTAAGTGCCGAGTTTGGCATGATGGATGGCAGCTGCTCGCAGACTTTGTTACCTGCTTGCCTGGGCGAGGTGGACAAGTGACGTCTGTGCAGCCATGCATTGCCCATCTGGCAGACAGTAACTGCTGTGTTATCTGTAACTTGCTGGGGAATCATTTGGGAAATTGATGGGATTTATTGGAAACATCCATTAGATGGCTGTGCCTATAAGCTCCTCACAATTTCTGCGGGCGGTGATGAATTATGTCAGCTCTTAAATTTACTGTCCCGTAACACTCAAGAAAATCAGAAAGGGGGAAGAAAGTCTAGCACTTGGGATCGGCCTTATTTAGCATTTAAAAGAAATTCTGCCTTCGTGACTTCATTACCCGATTAAGTGGAAGCTGAAATAGTTTCAGTGTGCTTTTGAAGGTCATTACTGATTCATCAAGATTCATTACTGCTGTGGTAATTATGAACATAAGGCCTAGGCACAAACTCGTTTTCCAAATGCCAGGACTTGTATGGATATATATTAATATCGTGCTGCGTGTCTGCTGGTTTTGGGGGGAATTCTCTCTTCCTGACGTGAATGAGGGTCCTTCTGGAGTGACAAAGGGAGGCAGGAGGGGCTGGGTCACCTCGTAAGGAAGGAGGGAGACGGTTAGGTCTCCTCTGCCCCTCCAGCAGGTTGGAAAGGGACATGTGGCAGTGCAAGGAAGATGCCAGCCTCTTGGCATACTTGGCATTGCACTTGTTTAGCAGCAATATTTTGCAGGAAGGGCATAGATTTATGTCCTGAGTATCTTATATAAATGGACCTGAAGTAATCCCCTAGCAGCCTGCACCCTCCCCCTCCCCATCTCCATAAAGTAGGTCACTGAATAGTGGAAATGACGACTCAAAATGTTGAATTTTTGCCCTATAAAAGCCCTGTCATCCATAAAACCAACTCTGGGCAAATGTTGCTGAAAGCAGGAAGGGCATAGATTTATGTCCTGAGTATCTTATATAAATGGACCTGAAGTAATCCCCTAGCAGCCTGCACCCTCCCCCTCCCCATCTCCATAAAGTAGGTCACTGAATAGTGGAAATGACGACTCAAAATGTTGAATTTTTGCCCTATAAAAGCCCTGTCATCCATAAAACCAACTCTGGGCAAATGTTGCTGAAAGACAGGATGGCTCTTCTGTGTGTGCTCACGTGTCAAGGGGGATCTGAAAGCAGGAGATGTTAAAAGCAACAGAAAAACCCAGTAACATAGGCTCCTGGTAAGCAAAAAAGAGAGGTGGATCAGGAGAGTCTGTTAATCTTTGTAAGCAATATTTTTCTCTGTCTTAAATGTTGTATTCAAAGCAGGAAGAATAAGGCTTTAGGTGATGTATGGTCCATTCTGTTCAGTGTGGGTTCTTATGCGATCTTTATCCCCCTAAAATCAGTATCAGTGCAGTAAGAGATGTAACATCTGTCACTTCTGGCTTATTCTCTTTTCATCTTCTCCCGGCGGTACTGTTGTGCAGCGAAGCGAGTTGTTCCTTCAGGGGCTTATTTTACTTTATGCTCTGGCTGCACTGCTCTGAATTGCTACGAGGAGGGCTGGGTGGAGACGGCTGATAGTCTCGGGCTGGAGGTGGTGGTGACCCTTCTTTTCTTGAGTCCTTTCTACTCTTTCACTCCTACCCAGTGTGGGCACAGTTACGTGTTTTATGTGGCAAATACGTCAACCAAATTCTGCATCTCTGGGTGACCCTGAAGATGTTCTGAGCGTATACCACCCTGGGTACCCTGGGGTAGGCACATCCCAGAGGGGGACAAGGATGTTGGGCATGAGCACAGGGCAGGCTGGTGGCCTCCAGGTCTCCTGTTCCACTGCTGAGTCTGGTCATGTCAATAGAGTGGTTTTGTGGAAGTGCTGGCAGAGACATTCCAGAAGAAGTAGTATATATGAGGCTGCGTATCCTCCCTGCCGTAGGATAAGAGGGCTTCCCTGTTAAGCTAATCAGCTCTTTATTAAATAATGAATTAATTAAACGTCCAGGCTGATGTGTTAGGACATGTGTCCTTAATCTGTTTGGGAAGTATGTGTCCTCTGGTCATCTTGTTCCTCCTTTGATTATACATAAAAGAGCTTGATTTTAGTTCTAAATGTTTATTAAAATCACAGTACTGCTTCTTTGCCTAATGAAAAAATGCTTTTTGTGAGATAATTAGTGGTGCAGTTAAGATATTTGTAAACCTCAAGCACTGTCCAGAGTGATCGTTCACAGGCAACCCTGGGACATAGTAGAAAACAGACAGACGTTACATTATTGCATTAAATTGATTATTTTTCTGAGCCATTATCTTCAGGGTTTATCTTTGGAAGGACGAGGTGAACAGAAGGGACAGATAAACGCCAAATTTTGTTTAAAAAGCTCTTCTTTTATAGTTCTATTTTAGTACTTAATGTGCAGAGATTTTTCTTCTTAATTCCATCCCTGGGAGCTGCCATCCCTTCCCGTCACACAGTTTGCAGCGCGCTTGGCCGAGCCCCGTGGCTGCCCGTTCCTGCACGGATCGGGGCGAGGATGGGCAACCTCCTGCTCTGCAGCCCCTTCCCTCCCCAGCACCTGGTTCCCCCTGGGAAATCTCATTTCATCTGCTTCATCAGGGTTTCTGGGAGCAGACACCCTCTTTAGCAGCCACGTATTGCAGAGTCTCTTTATTCTTCTCCGGAGGGCTGTGGAGTCGGCTCATCCTCTCCTGCTGCATACGGCTCCTGGAGCTCCTCAGCACGACTCCTGCGAGATCACTGAAAAGCTAATTTGGCTAATTTGCCGCTGGCTGTGTATGTTCTGGGTTTAAAATGTGCCTCTTCAGAGTCTGACTGCAGACTAAAGTGGTGTTTTAAGGTATTAAAAGTATGTTGAGGTATAAGAACTGATTGTGGAATTACTTTACTGCCTAAGCAATTCCCTTATACAAGCCCCCACCATGAAATCCGTGGTTGACGTTCATGTCTTCACCTGCAGTTAGAAGTGGCTGGTACCCAAGAAAACCCGGGCTGTGATGCTTTCTCTTCTCCTGTGCGTATGGGCAGGACAGCACAGGGAGCAGTGGGAACAGAAAGCGACTGGGAAATCCAGACATGATTTTGTTACAGGTCGCTCGATTTACCTTCTGCGTGAGTGACTAGATAGATCCTGTTTCATGGTGATGAAAGGCCATGGAAAGGTTACAGTAAATTCTCTTGACTTCAGCTGCTTTTCCAATCGTTTGCTTGGATCAGGAGGCTCCCCCAGGCATCTTCTTTTCTCACCTCTGCAGACCCTTCAGCATATGCTCCCTGGCATTCCCCAACCCTTCTCCTAAAGGAAGTTCACATTAAGGGTACCCGGAGCAGCTTCAGCCTCTGTTCACAGAGGTGTCTAGAGAACCTGAATAATTATCTCTTGCTGCCCCAAATCCTGCCCAAGTATGTTTTGTACGCCAGCTCGGCTTCCGGTACCACAGCTCAGTCTGCCCTGTCTTAAAAAACCCTCCATCACATTAGGAATATGAATCATGAGCAGGGACCGAAATGCATGTCTCGGGCAGCGGATGATTAATATTAGAGATTCAGACCTTGACATTCATAAATATTAGAGAAGGAGGATACGCAAATAATTTCACCTCTATCTCCTAGCCAGGATAGTGCGGATTCCGCAATATTCCTTATCCAGGCTGGGTTTAAATTGCTTGAACAACGTGACTTCCAACACCTCTTTTGGGAGATTATCTCAGAGTAATCTCCAGTACGGATTAATTCTTGATATGCAGCTCAAACACTTCTTTGCTTTGCTTTATCCTATAATTACTGATTATTACCATTAGTCCGTTTTAAGCAGCCTCATCACAGTGGCCCACACCCCCTCCCAGCCCACAGCCTCCTCATCACTGCTTGGACCCACAGTCATCGCTTCAGGGCCACGGCTTTCCTTTCTGCCTGTTTAAGTCACCCAAGGAAATCCAGAAGTG
The DNA here is from genome assembly GCF_000690775.1 of Eurypyga helias. Lineage (NCBI taxonomy): Eukaryota > Metazoa > Chordata > Aves > Eurypygiformes > Eurypygidae > Eurypyga > Eurypyga helias. The sequence continues at coordinate 1,066 of NW_010230165.1, read as the reverse complement.
ACAGTACCCCCTACTTCATCGGTGCCATCTGTAATCCCCAGCAAAGAGCACAGGAATGGTGCTGGCCCCACACAAGCCCACCGTGGGGGCAGCACTTCTGGAGGCTCGTCCTTCTCACGCTGGATGTCTTTAGCCCCAGTGAATGATGTCTGTGTAAGCAGATTCTTGTTTCTGCCATTGTCTCTTTGGCAATTAATTAAGCTATCTGGAAGTTTAAAATAAGGACAGAAACTTGACCCATCAGGATTTCAAAGATCTAGAGCACACAAGAACTGGTTTGTGTCTACTCAGAATACACTTGTGGATAAACATATTAGGCTTATGCATTTTGGGGTCTTTTTTCTTTGAAATAGCTGCTTTGGCCCCGTCCCCATTCTCCTATAGCCAAGATGACTGCTGGATCAGGGATCCTATGGAATTACAGCAGAACTACCACCACAGATCAGACAGAAGGGTTTGGTCTGGTTTCCTATCTCGGGTAAGAGCAGACACGTCTGCCTAGGGAGCAGTTTGACAAACAAAAGAGAGGACAAGGATACAGTGGTAGCTTCTGCCATCTGACCTGCTGGTGAGTCAGCGACTTTCGGAGGCAAAGGTTGTCTCAGAGCATTTTATTTAAGAGCCAGGAGTGGACATACATCAACAGCAGCCCTCTTATGCGTGTGCCTCTGCCCATTTCAAAGGATAATAGTCTGTGTTTTTAAAGTAAGTGCTACTTTAGTGTTACTACTGCTTTTGTTTTTCAAGTGATAACCCTCTGCTTTAGGAAACAGATTTAACTGCTAAGAGTATTAACTTATTTTTTAAGCCACTTGCTGCAAGATTAAGGTACTGTTTGTTGTTTCAAATATAGGGTTTAGCTAATTTATTATTCTGCACAAGCAGGAACAGAATTGACCTTTATTTGCAGCAGACTCTGTAGCTGCTGCTGCAGGAGACATGCTGATGGCACAGCGAGGAGAGCTGAGCCCCTCCAAGACTCTGCATGTGCCGCAGCAGCACCTGCCGGGAGAGGGAGGCTGGCACAGCTGGCAGCACCCCGGCACAGCTGGCAGCCCCCCAACAC
>NW_010230164.1:4109-17399 GCF_000690775.1 Eurypyga helias | reverse complement strand
AGGCGGTGAAGGAAGCCGCGGCCTGCGGGGAGCAGCCCGGCCCTGCCAGCCCCGCGCACCTTCCGCCGTGAGCTGGCACCGTGCTCACGGGTGTGTACCTCAGTGCCCCCCTCTCCTCACGGCACAGGGGGAGGATCCTTTTAAAGCTGAGATTGTCAGGTAGTAACATCACTGCGAGTCCTTGGGAGTAAAACACCGATTTTCGCACAGCTCGTGACAACCTGCAACCGCTGCCCCGTTTCACCGTAGCGTCTGTGCAGGAGATGCCGCGGTTTGATCAATAGTTGCTCCTCTAAGGTTTGTTGCTCATAGATTTTTAAAATTAATGTTCCCAAGGAGTTTATTGTGCAAAAGACAAGAAACTATGCAGATAATATGATGAGATCAGGAACGGCTTGGAAATTACTTTCCTGGGGATGGGAGCAGAAATCATCTCTGCTCAGACTGCGGGCTCCGTGTAAGATAGACAATAGCAGTAGTTCGGGGGGTTTTGAAGAGTTTTCTGTTGCAATGCTGTGCCCGTGGGCTAGACCCGCTTCTCTGCCCTTCCAACATGCAGTCCTGCTCCTTCTCACACGGTTTTACAGCTTTTTCTACACCATGTGTTTTTGACAATGCTGCACTATTTGCGTTCAGAGAATTTTCATCAAAGCTATTAATTGTTTTTCTTTGAAAATATGTGCTTGGATTCAGCATTTAAAAAGAAAAAAATACATTTGTCTTGCAATAATTTTTTCAAGTCTGTTTCATTTAACTCGATGGAAAAGCTTCCCTGGCAGATAGAACGTGTCAAAAAGGAAAGCGTTGGAAAGACATTTTACTTTTTCTCCAATTCGTCTCAGATCAGGATAGGATGACAAAGTATCATTTTCCATTAAATTCCTTCCCTTCCCAACAAAACTATCTATGCTCCTCCCCTGCATCACTTTCTTTAAAAGAAAAAAAAAAAGCTGAGCAATCCACTTCTGAGACAGGGATTTATCACTGAAATACTGCCATAATCTGAGCCACAGCCATGCAAATTAGGATTCTATCATATGGTGTTGCTGGAAACCGGACAGAACGGGGTTTCATGTTCCATCTGTAGCACAAGCTCTGTATGAACTACACTGAGCACAAGGCTGGGATTCATACCTCATCAGAAAACACTCTCAATTTTGTCAGGGACATGGTTTAGAAAGAGCTCTTGATGACACTACTGTTCCTTAGTGCCTATATTAAGGAAGTATCATTTCAAAAGAAATTATAAAAGCAGATTGCTTGGTTTCACCCCCTCCTTCCTTTTCCACCTTCAACTCCCGTTGAACGGTGCCCAAGTGAACTTGGTGTGAACCTAGCAGAGAATTCGGCACGATAACTCAAGGTCCGAAAGCTGCGCTGGTACGGCACAAAAAGAACGACTCAGGAGACTTGCCTTTTTTCCCTTGTGCAATATCATCTAATCTCATGCCTGTGAGGTGTCGTTTCTGAGGGATGCTACCTTAACAAAGAGCCCGCAGTCTTAAACTTCTGAGCTCCCGTTGCTAGTCTGCAGGGATGGTTTAGCTGTCACGCTCCCCGAGCTGCAAGCGTTTTCTTGCTGGTGTTACTGGCAATACGAGTGCACAGAAAGAGAGGTGATCACGTTTGCTTATGAGCCTCAAGAGCTGAAACCTAATTCTTTTTTTATTTCTTCCTGTTGCTTGTATCGTTGGTAACAAGTTGGGCAATTACCTTAATGTACCTTTAGTATCTTAAATAGTATAAGGCGTAGCTACACCTATTTTCCCGGAAGTTTACTGTATTTCCACTTAGTTACTCCTCACCCCCTAACACTACTATGGGTTTCACTGCTAAACCTTTGGCAACGCCTTGCACAACCTCCACCTCCAGCTGCCTAGACGGCTCGGCAAGGCTTCCACGGTTTCCAGGGTCTCCTCAGCAGCAGCGCTGGAGAAGACATCCCCCTGGAATACAACCACTGCTTCCCCTCCCCCTCTAAACCAGTTGTTTTCTTCTGCTAGATCAGTTCCCCAAAATGGTTCACTGACCGGCCGTATGAACAGCTGTGCCTGCCCAAAAGAGAGGGTGACACAGGCTCAGCCATGATACCCGTCGTTTCACCTCCTTCTTAAACCAGTAAGTGATGGCACCCTCCTCACCTGCAGCCTGCCTGTTGGATGCAAACCGTGTGTCTGCTCGCTAGGCTCCTCGTCTTCCCATTTCTGTAACACAAAATACCAGCCAACCACAGAACACTTCAGCACATGTTTTACTGTATACAAAGACCATGTGCAACAAGAAATTGCTCATTATTTCTCTCCGTTTCCAATAGGCTTGTTTTTGTCTTCAATTAAGTGCATCATTTGTTTAGGGCTTTAATTATATTGTGGCTGCGTTGGTTACAGCTGGGGAAGTTACAAGTCAGGACTTCTTGGTTTTCTGTTCTCAAATGTGTATCCTGCTGTATTTGCCACGAGAAAGCCCTGCTTTAAAACGTGCTATAAACGCTACCAAGGCACAGCCTCTGTAATTAACCCTGGAGAAGAGTTTCTCTGGATTTGCATTTATAAAACGTGTTGTGGAGCACTTTCAGTTCGGCCTTTTTTGCTTTGCAGTAGATAGTTCAACCACCTGCAACAAAACCGCAACCACTCGAGAAGCTTCTTAAGCACGACACCTCTTAAATCATAATTTGACAGTTACTCTCTGTGCCACTGGTAGCCATTCCAACATTGCGCCTGCGCTTGCAAAACCTTGTGTTGGCTATTCCCCAGAGGAACCGAGCCAAAAACTGACCGAAGTTGTAACTCTGCGAAGAAGGGCGATCGTTATCTGAAAGCCCTTTGAAAATCTAAGCGTGAAACTAAAACGATGCTTTTGTCACTGCACAAAACACAGCTACATAGTCCATGGTTTATGGATCATAAAAGGTCCCTCACCTTCCAGTTGCTTCCTGACAGTGGATACTCATTCATACACCTTTTAATAGTCAAGTGCTACGTTCAAAATTTTAAAAACTGAGTTTTAAACTATCGAGTCCATGTAACTGCAGCTGGATTCCGTGGAAATTATGGATTTTCCGAGAACCTGGTTTAAGTGCCCTACATTTAACCGTAGCCATCTTCACATCTTACTTACTTGACCACACTTGCGCACCCATCATGTATTTCGCATGGCTTTCCTGAGAGGCAGTAAGGCTTTCTCATGTGTGGCTGAAGGTAATTTAGAGCTCAGCAATGAATACTTGACATTCCAATAGGCCTTACCCACCGTTTATCACACAGTAGGAAGTTTCAGATCTTTTCCTCAAAATACTTCTTTGTCATTGAAAAAGTAACTCATTTAAAGGAGCATCTTTCACAACAAATTAGTCTCTGATGAATTTGTTTTTAGGTAACATAATAATGAAACGCATACACACACCCACTTTAAACTTCACCTCATGATTCTTTCCAGTGTCTACTTCAAAACATCTAAAATTTTTAGCATCACAAGTGTGTAACACTCAGATATTCAAGGTCTAAACAATTTATTTTGGGTTACAATGTAATTAATCCAGTCCTACAGAAAATTTTTTTAAATTATTTTTAATTGGAATATATTCGTTTCAGATGGCAGAGCTTCCTACAAAGGAAGAAGTCACGTTCTTGTCTTGCCCGCATCTTCTCAGTCGTTTCTTGCTGTCTGTTCAAGCCAGTGCTCATTGACCACAATGACAACTTATCATACCTCCCGGACAAGTTTCCCATACATTCAGCCATGTACATGCATGCACTCCTGCTTAATTAAAGAATGACAGACAATTGCTTTATTAGCCAATGACCTTACATCTAATGGTCTACGTGGATAAACAAGGATGTGTTCCATCAGGATCCTGTAACTCAGAAGATAAAACTAGAAGGTAAAGCTGATGGGACTAGTACAAAATTCACATTTTTTGCTTCTGTCATTTTTTGTTGCCTGTCACTCCATATCTGCTACTCAAAGATGGAGAAATGGAAGGACCCAGACCACTGAAGTGCAGCATTTCACATAGGTTTCGGGTATTTATGTCTCAGGGTAATATCAAAACCCCTCAGCTAGTTACTTAAGCTCCCTGCCCTGGGTACGGAATGGGCTTGGGTGCTGCAACCTGGGATCTACAACATCCAGCAACCTTGCTAAATTGCTGAAGTGGGCAGTGCCTAATATTCTATCCCTGCTACAGACTGGGAAGCTACTTTAGAGCAGGTGGGAACCTGCTTTAGATAAGGATTCATGTGTCACAACCAAAGCCTAATGATTGTTACTGACGTCCAGCCACGCCACTTCCTTATCACAGCATGGTCTACAGCCTCGGAATGAGTGGAATGTGGACACCAAACCCCTGATGGTGTAGGAGGACACACGGCACCTAAATCTTCTATCTCCTGGGAGAGCACTCTAAACAGGAGGAGATTAAATAAGGAACAAACATCATTACCACCGCCCTCGCTGGCTGTATTTATAAATGTAAGCACCCAAGGCTGCCGCGTGTCATGTTGATTCATTCCCGTCAGCGTGCTCAAAGCATAGCTATCGAGTGGTCTCAGGGAAGATGAACTAGGGAATACCGCTGCTTCCCTTTTAGGGAACGTTTCTAGGCACCCAGCCCTGGCAGGGTGGAAGCACTCACACAGAAAGAGAGCTTCCCCAGCACTTGGGAAACTTCACTAAAGGAAATTTGTTTGTCTAAAAAAATTAGGTGGCAGTTTTTGTTGTTTGGTTGTTTTTTTCTCCTTTAGAGCTGCTTTTTCAGGCAACCCAGCTGTAGACAGCTGGCTTTCTACAGAACGTGGTAGGCATCAGCACAAGGTTCGTTGTATTCAGCCCTTAGAACCTTGAAGGAAAGATCTGACAGGCCCTCACACATGATCAGGACCGCCATGAACACGATTTGATTACAGCTTTATTTTCCAAGGGGAAAAAAAAAAAGAGGACAAAACAGACCTTCAGGATTTTAATAGGTTCTTGTAGAATTTTAGGTACTTGTAGGATTTTTATAGAGGAAAGTTTTCATGTCCTCAGCCCAGTGGCTTATAAAAATTAATACTTCTCAGTCTGGATCACACAAAACTACTGAGTAGTAGGTGTGGCAGTTTCTTGAAAATGAACAGTATGCTTGTGTATTTTACATCGTCTGGGAGGTTTTATCTCTCTTATAGCCAGTTATAGGACCGTGCATCCTTCACTTTCTTGAATAAGTGTCAGTTTGGTTTGTATCTTATTAGTGACAGCAAGACACTATGTAAAAATTCAAGTAGATGTGAAACATTATGACGTGTGCATGAACAGGCTCATGCCATCTTGCATTTTTCACCTGTGTGCAGAAAATAATCCTTTCCAAAATATTTTTTGGCAGAAAACAGTATATTCTCCATGTTATTTCAGTGACCCGTGGAGTCTGACCGCATTTACTGACTACAACAATAGCAGTTTTGTAAGTGAGAAGGCATCTGAGGAAACAAATAAGTATCTGTTTTCTTCTCTTTACATGGTTTTCACCAACAAGCCTGCTTCACTTAAACTGCACAGAACGCTGGCAGTTGCAGACCATCTCACCTGCTGTATTTGACGTATTTTATCTGAGCGGTGTTCATTTGGGTGATTAAAAGTTAACATTTTAATAATCAATATCAGGGATGTTAACTACCAGAAAGAAAGAAAAAGAAAGTTTTTAATGAATATAAAATGGTACTTTAAGACCTCCTTATTGCTATTAACCCACTCAGGGAGGCATTGAGGGCAGCGTGTGGCTGTGGTCAGTGAGTGCTCTAGACGCAGCTGTAGGACAACCTCCGGATAAATGTGCAGCTATACTCTGCGTGTATTCACACGAAGGACAATATTGGGCTCCAAGAGTACAGCTGGCACCGCAAAATCTGTCACTTTATGTAGTCTAATGAGATTTCCACTCCCACTTGTGCTGAGATGACCAGCTGAAAGCAAAGTCATTTAATATGTGCAACATTTAAAGCTGATCTTGTCAACAGACTTCACTGTGGCCCTTCCTCATCACGTTCGGTATATAAAAATGAAACCCACCTAATGGTAAAGTCAGCTTAGTGACCTTCACTACTACACGGTCAGGCACAGCAGACGCGAAGCCTTTAAATGTTAAAGCATGGACAGCTGGGGTGAAACATAAGACTTAAGGGGTGACACTAGATAAACGGGAGGCTGACGAGATGGGGTCGTAAATTGTGTTAGTCACAGTGTTTGACAAATGATCTCCAGTGGCACTTGCTTCTCAGTGGGGACTTTCATTGACCATCTTCAGTATTGCGCTGGTAAAACTTTATTCAACTTGGTACACAACTGCACATTTGGTACACGACACCATGGAAAACCGTCCTCGGGGCAAGCTCTGCTGGCACGAAACTCGGCACCTCTGCAGAACAGGGGGGAGCGCTGCACTAGCTAGGACTCCCTGCTGCACAGTTAAAGCACTGGTTAATCTGGGGGAGGGGAGGGAGAATCTGTGACTTAAATGGAGATAGGACTGAAGTGGTGACATTAGACAATGCTTTTGGGGAACCTGGGTGGAGCAGCTCATCAGAAGCATCAACTGACGATGAGAGCCGCTCTGAACAGAAGTTCATGTACGATTTATTGAGGCACGCTACACATGTATACTTTGCAATTTAAAACAAGCTCAACACAATATTCCAGAGAATCAATGAAGCAAGAAAAACTCCAAAGGCAAAAGCCTAAGGGAAGCATTTATTATAAAAATGGACAAAATGAAGACAATAAAATAATTCAACACATGGAGGGGATGGAGACTATTTATCTAAGCATGAAGGCAGAGACAGAAAGGAAGGATTTTTAACAGTAGCTGGTCAGCATTACAGGTAGGTGAGGTCTCATACATTTAGTTTCGTGGTCCATCTAGAAAACAGGGACAGAGCTATGAATTCTGAGGGCTCACTCTATTTTTGTTACCAAGGCCGGGAGATGGTACAGCTAAACAGTACTAAGACATGGCAAGATGTTATTTGTAGAAGAACATACTCAGTTGCAAGGAGGAACTGTGGGGAAAAAAACCCACAGTATGAGGGCAACCAACCCTCTGCACCAGGCTTGGTGACTGGTGTAGGAGTTCTGCAGCACACAGCCAGCGAGGTGCCACCTCACAGTGCCTCCGCCACTCTCTGAGCCTTTGCAAACACACACTTCACGGCATGTCAAAGAGAAGTCACAGTGCTGCACTGGAAACACGTGTTCCATGCACATGGTGGTGGAGCAAGACAAACAGAGCAAGAGACACAGAATTCCCCATCCCACCAAATGTGCATCTGTAATAAGGTGAGAAGTTCACATCTTACAAGGTGTGGGGTGTTTTGTTGTCGTTTGTTTTCTTTCAGATACATGATAAAAGAGAATTCAAACTGCTTCCTATTCTAGGGGACTCTGGTCTCCACTGAGAAGACACATGGATCGGCATAATACACAAACATCTTCGTGTACAGTTCTGTGATTCGAAGTGTGACGCAGTGACAGGAGTTTGGATCTTTTCATTGGAAGGAAAACTTTGTCTCTAGGGTTCATACTTAAAGACAAGGTTGTATGGAATGTAGAGTCAGGTTTGGTACAAGCGGTGTGTTGGGTTTGTGTGACAAGGTTTTGGTAGCGTGGGGGCTACAGGGGTGGCTTCTGTGAGAAACTGCTGGAAGACTCCCCTATGGCTGACAGAGCCAATGCCAGGCGGCTCCAAGACAGACCCACTGCTGTCCAAGGCCAAGCCAATCACAGTCATAACACCTCTGTGATAACATGTTTAAGGGAAAAAAACAGAGGAGAGGAGAGATTTTTTGCAGTCAGAGGGAGAGCGAGATGTGTGAGAGAGAACTCTTCAGACACCAAGGTCAGTGGAGAACGAGGGGGAGGAGATGCTCCAAATGCCTGAGCAGGGGTTCCCCTACAGCCAGTGGTGAGAGGGCAGGCTGTGCCCCTGCAGCCTTGGAGGGTCACAGGGGAGCAGAGAACCCCCAGCAGCCCAGGAAGGGCCCCACACCAGAGCAGGGGGATACCCAAAGGAGGCTGTGACCCTGTGAGAAGCCCATGATGGAGCAGGCTCCTGGCAGGAGCTGTGGCCCCATGTGAGCACAACCTGTGCCCCCGTGGAGAAAGGAGCCCAGGCTGGAGCAGGCTGCTCCTGAAGTACTGCACCCTGTGGTAAGGACCTATGCCGGAGCAGTTTGTGAAGAACTGCAGCCCGTGGGAAGGCCTCGGGAAAAAGTGTGAGAAATCCTCCCTCTGAGTGGCAGAGATGATGTATGATGGACTGACCACAACTCCCATTCCCCAGCCCCCTGTGCTGCTTGGGGGGAGGAGGTGGAGAAATGAGGAGTGAATTTCAGTCCAGGAAGAAGGGAGGGGTGGGGGGATGTGTTTTAAGGTTTGGTTTCAGTTCTGCTTTTTGATCGATGGTAAATGAAATTAATTTTTTCCCCAAGATGAGTCTGTTTTGCCAGTGATAATCACTGAACGATCCCTGTCCTTATCTCAAGCTGTGAGCTTTTCATCATGTTTTCTCTTCCAGCTGAGGAGGGCAGTGATGGAGTAGATTCGTGGGCCCCCAGCCAGGGTCAAGCCATCACAAGCAGTCACAGATTTGGGGACTCCGAAAAGTTCTAGACAAAGGTATCTATTTTTCAGAATCAATGTTGCTTCTTCTGAGACATTCAAATTTTCTTCTTAAAGCCTGCTATGCTTTTTGGAGTGATGTCAACTTATATTCATGAATGATATGAGTCTATTGACAGTCACATGCCTAAGTCTTTGACCAGGAGAATGCCACAAGGCCAACTGAGACTCTTTACGTTTCAAACTGCCCCTTCCTGGTCTTGGCAGCTGGACCACAGCTGGTCACTCAGCCTGCTCCCCTGCACAGCAGAGCCTGCGGAGTGGTAGTCTGCCTCTGACAGGAGGTAATGCTGGTTTCCTTCCCAGCTGCTTACCATTGCAAATCTTCCAAAACCCAAGTGTCTTTCTTTTTCTAGCCCTGCCAGACAGACACCCTTATAACAAAGCAGGAAAAGCCAAACTAAGGAAGTAGATCGTATCAACCTCTCTATTATTACTGCTTAGGAAGTTGCAACACCTTCTGGTTCTGACACAGCTGTCACTGCACCAGCATCAACACATCAGACACCCCTTTCATGGACTTCCTGGAAACCTTCAAATTGCAGGCAGCTAGCTAGAAGGTGGCTCATTGCACCAACCAGGTAAGGGAGCTTTGAGTTGGCAACCTCTGAACTGACATCCTCCTCCCCTTCTGCAAGGCAGTTGCACTCTCAAGCACAGTGCTGTGACTCCAGTGGAGCTCCCCAGGGAAGCTGCGTGAAGGTCACGCGTGGCAGCGCAGGAGCAGCCAGCAGATATAACTGCTGCAGCTGGAAGTGCCCCAATGCCTCTGGGTCTGCGGTGGAGTGCTGCAGCCCGATGCCACAACACCAGTCCTACTTATCAGGAAACACGGAAAAGAGGGTAACTGGGAGAAAACCGTAAGCATCGGAACCGTTGCTACTACATAATTTACTGCTTGAGTTGAAAGTGGGGAATTAACAAACCCTAGCTACAACCCAGCTTCGGTAACATCTGAGCCATCTAACTTTGGATTTCCTACCTTGCCATGTGGAAGCTGCAGCAGAACTGCTGTCATGTTGCCACATATACTGGCGGTAATTCCACCTTCTCTTATAATACCACTTTACCGTTTTGACACTGTATAGTAGAAAGAATACAGTTACTAGTAAAAAATGGGAGGAGCACTCCCAACATCAGAGAATTCATTTTACTAGGATAGATTAGCTTGTAATTGAGGGCTCAGGCTATTCCAGGATGGTGTCAGTAATTTGTTTGAAAAGACTCCTTTCTGAACGTGTGTATGTGTTACCTTGCCATTTAGGTGGCGCCACTCCCTGCATAAAATTTACTTTGCATAATTACAGACAGTTTTGCAAAATATTTATTTGTAACCTCCAGTGCTTGCACACCACGTATTTTTTCTTTCAGTTGAGAATGTAATAGCCTTCTGTTGCAGTTACTGAAGCAGGGCTAAGGACTGATTTCTGCACTGCCATGGAGAAAAGTCTTCGGACACTCATGACAGAAATGACTCGTGGTTTAAGACACACTTTCTTTCTTCTGCTTCTAGGGCCTCCACGATTCGTTAGCGCTTGTTTGCCAGGGGAAAACATCCCCGCAGAAAAGCAGCCAGCTGGGGCTGTGCATATATGCCTCGGATGCAAAGTCCAGCAATTTTCCTTAATGTGCTGACGGAAGCTGGTTTGTGCTAGACAGCAGACTTGGGGCCGAGATGCAGGCTGCTCCCAGCCTGCCCAGCTGCAGCGGGGACAGGATGGCCAGCTGGAGGGGTTCTGCCTGGAACAACCTCTGCCCCATTTGCCAGCCTGCCTCTGCCCTGGTCCCTAGGCTGCAGGAGTGGGGGAACTGCTGTGTGCAAGGACTGAAACAAGCCTTACACGTAACAAGGCACCTGCGTGATGAATGAAGTAAACCTGTGACTTCTCCCATTTCCAGGTCTCAGTGGGAAAATTCTGGTTCGTTGAGTCTAGAGCGTTTAGTTCACAGCACCTTGAGGCTTGGTGGCCTTCTGCTGAATCCACGGTGGAGGTGAAACCCTTCCATGGTTCTTGCAGACAGCTGAAAGCAAAGGAAGCCCTTCGAGTTTTGTGGTTCTGCGTCAGAACCACCAGCTGAGATCATTAAAGGAGGTGGGCACGCTTACGCAGCGCCGAGAGGCTGGGAGCTGCAGGCAGCATCACAACAGAGACACGCTGCCTGGCGTGCCTGCCAAGAGAGGGCCGTGCCCCACGGCTCTAGGCTGATGGTAGCTCTCTGCGAACTGCTCATGGCAGGAAACACAGACACCCCAGCCTTTCGGACCTCCAGGGAAGCCATGGCAAGTTCACGAGCTCATATGGGGCATTAGGAAGGAAGATAATAACAAAGAGAACATCTCAAATGTGGTATATGTAGGGGGATTAATAGGGCCAGAGACATAACAGAGAAGTAAAATTATGATCTAATAATTTTTACTTGAAAAAAAGTAATTATTTTTTACATAATTTTTAGGATTCAGCAAGATTTTTGTGTTCAGATTCATATTTCGTAGGCATTTCTTTCTCCCTTCTCATTAGATGCCAAAAATCTTTATAATTTTCTCTGTGTTTTGGTCCCCATTCCCTTCTTCCCTGTACATTGTTTCCTCCCATCTTCCGAGTATTTGTAAAACTCAGTGTCACAAAAGCTCATTTTTCACATGTACCAGGTTGTAAAAGATAGGAACCAATTGTTGCTCACTCTCACAGATTTAAAGGTAGATCTAAAATTCCAAGTAAAAATGTAGAATGGCTGAGATTTTTTTCATGTACAGATAAATTTAATTATAAAACCATAAAGAAGAATTGTCCTGCTTTCCTTCCTAGATAAATAGTTTAGTTAATACTGGATGTATTTAGTTTTCAGAGTGCCTCTCCCACACACATAAGCCAAGGTAAAATAGGAATATTTAGTTGTTATATAATGGGGATTACATTTATTTAAAAAAAAAACCCCACACCTACATTCAGCAAAGTATTGTCCATTTAGATGAATGAATGGAGAGATGTCATTAATTCTAACTCTAATGTGAAGTTGTGCATGTACAATTAAGAACCCATACAAATAGCTAAATTAGATTTTTAACTTGACTACGCAGAGTTTGCAACCTGATTCTTTTTGTAGACATCCCAGGCCTGGTTTTACTAGTCTGTTAGCTGTACAGCTCCTTGGCTCACAACAGCTCTGGATGGTGTAGAAGGGAGGTGATATCTGCATTCCTTTATATGACTAAGTTACTCTGTCATGAACGTAGTGTATACAAATTAAGATGAAGGACGAGATTCTTCATTCCACCCACAAGAAGGAGTAACTCGTTTGAACAGAGAAATATTTCAGACATAGCTTGAAGGTCATTTTGAACTAGCACAGACACGTTCATTTGGTGACAAACACTCCTCTAAGGTCTATACACACCTACGTGTCCTCCTACATAGGAGAATTCAAACATTAATTTGGCAGACAGTTTCTTCTTCATCTTACAGAGCGATGGGAAATCCATGGATGTGACACAAAAAAATCTGCTTCTGGAGGAAACAGGTCAAAATCCCTAGAGAAAGAAGAAATCTGGCCACTCACTAGCTGGTTGTTTTATTCAGTGGCTGTACCAGGCAAAGCGTGGTGCTCGCTGCACAGCAACTAGCTGCACAGTGCAAACAGTCCTTTTTCTTCCATGTTTCAATTTCCCACACGGAAAGAAGAGCTAGTGAACAGGCTCTGCTTCCTTGTGAATTTGTCACCACCAACACTTTGCCCACTTACAAAGCTGTTCTTTAAAATAATACAATTTTCCAGCTTTCTTTTGCTGTCACTGTCCAGCTCCCAGGGAGACCTACGGCATGGTGCTCTGCGGTGACATGAGAGCTGTGGTAGCAGCTCATGTGACATGCTCTTTTTGTTTCAAAGGTCATACCCAATTTCAAACACACGGAGGTCAACTTGGACTCACAAGTTGTCAGCAGCCAGCAAATGAACAGCAACCTACACTTCAGGTAATTAAGAGTCTTAGGCGTTGCAAAAGCGTAATTAGTCTGAGACCATTAATGTCTGCAGCTTGGGAAAATACCTGCAGCCAGCTTTCACAGGAGGGCAGGACTGGCTTCAGTACTGAGGAACACGTGGAACAGGGTTTCCACACTAGGTTCAAGCCAGCCCCACCACAGTAAGCAGGCGGCTTGGGAGATTTTTAATTCGCTTGCATTTGTGAGCTGACATTCAAGAATTTTCTCTCAGTTTAAAACTATCAACCAAAACTATTTACAGATTTAGGAAATTGTCACTTAACAGACCTGGCCAGGAACTGGACTTTTTGTTTCACAGGAAACTTCACGCTGCCAATTTTCTTCCCCTTTCAACCTAATAAAATATATTTTTCTGTAGTTGTAATACATTTCATACAGAGTTCAAATGTCTTGGAGTTGTTTTAAATAATTCACACCTTAAAATTTTTCTAAAAATGTTCAAAATGTTCTTTCCTGGACTTTTTTTTTGTTTTGTTAGTGCTTTACCAGTTTTCCTTTTCCTCTGATTTACATCAACTTAGCATATTTTTCAAAGCATTTTATTTGTGACAGAAATAATGCTGCATTGACAAAAGTAATCTCTGAAGAAGCTACACTAAAGATCCCATCTACTGTATTTAGCATACACCATTCTATTTCT